>NC_135803.1:41549358-41637949 GCF_964213995.1 Mustelus asterias
AATTCTTGGAAGGCAGGAGGAGACCTCATTTTACATGTGCCAAGTAAAGCAAATCACCAATGACATGTCTATTTTGAGAAGATGATCAAGTGAGTAATACCTAGCATTGGTATGTGTAGTATTCCACATTGCTGTTATGGACTGCAAAATTCTGTGTACTGTAGTGGAATATCAGTTTTGTTTTCAAAAGGGGACACATAGCTAGTAGATCCAAGACACTTTTAAAATCCTGTTACCTAAGGCTAGGCCCCTTATGTAAAACCTGCCCTCAAATTTCTGAACTGCTAGCTTAAAGAAATAAAGAAATGTCACATGGAGTAAAGAACAATCAAGGAAGCAAGGAAGACTATCCAAGAGAGATTGCACACAAGTGCAATGATTGCCCATGGACAGACACTGTGACCTCAAGATATCACTGATTAGAATAGATGGAAGCTTTTAAAGGGTTACTTTGCAGAAAAATAAAAGTTTCAAGGAAGTCCCTTCAGGCATGTGAAATGCAGAATTCGGTGCATTAAATATCAGCAAGTCAGGAGACTTGCTGATAATTACCACACAAGGCTGGAGATACGTTATGAAGTCACAGGTCACATCTGTAACATACCAAACTTCTCGAGGCCATGGATGTAAACAACAGCTTTGATGTTGCCCGTTACATCACATAGTGCTTGTAGTTTGTGGGATCAGCTGAATATGTGGATAAGCAGCCACAAGAAAAGCTCTTGATAAAGCTTTAAAAGCTGTACAAAGTCTTCCATCTATTCAAGTCAGTGGTATCTTATGGTCACAAGTGTGATTTTATGGACAATTATTGTGAGTAAAGAAATTAGTGTCTTGGTAGGTCACTATAGATCAATAAACTAATTAACAAGTCCTCAATTAGTTCAGTTTGCATAAAAAATTCTCAATTGCAAAGCTGCTGGGATCTAACCTCAAGCAACTAAATGAAAAAGACAGTTTTTAATAAAAGTGACAGAAGCAACTTGGACGAGGTAATGAGGTGAGATATTATTGTAGTTAGCTAAACTGTACTGAGCCACTTCCCTCAGAAGAATTTAAGTAAATTTAAGCTTGGGCCATTTTTGAAAGGCAAAGGAAGAGTTCTTGATCTTATGTTCAACAGAGGTCTCATATTCAATTTGCAGAAGCAGCTCCCCAAGGTAGTAAATGGTAAAGCAATCGGGCGGCTCATTGGTGGAGCTAACTAATTCACCCATTTAAGACAAAGATGAGGATGAATTTCTTCTCTGAGGATAATGTATCTGTGGAGTTCTTTACCTCAGAGGGCTGTTGAGGCTGGGTATTAAGTACATTCAAAGCTGAGATGGACAGAGTTTTAATCAATAACGGAATCAAGGGTCATGGGGAGGAGGTGAGAAAGTGGAGTTATCATATCAGATCGATCATGATCTCATTGAATGGCACAGCATACTCAATGGGCCGAATGAGGCTCTTACATCTTATGGTCTTACAAGCCAAATAAGTAACTGTAGCACCTAAAACCACCAATACTGAATGTCGTCCATGGGAAAGGATTTATTTGGCTTCTTTCCCCGTTGTTGAGAAACTGAGCTGAAAAGACAGATCCACGGTCTTGTAGATCAAAATGATCAGGAAAATACAAGATAAATAAACAATTATAGTTAGATGATCTCAAGATAGTGTTTTAATATTCCATAGGAAGGGAAGACAAGAAATACTACTATTGATCAAAGTTGTTACTTAAGCCAAGAGGAAGAATATGACATAGAAAAATGATGGAGATATCATTCCAGCCATCTAATCCAAATGTGTGCATCCCAAAGCAGCCAAAACTAAGTGCCAGCAGCAGACCCAGTTATGCAACTTTTGAAGGCAGTAATTCTGCTAAAAGCACAAAATACCTCAAGTGAGACAATAATGCCTTCTTACTGACTGATAGGTTTATCTTTTTACTCCATGAATGCCTACCGAACAGTAGGGTTTGCCTTTACAGTCCTTATTGGCATTAAAATCTGTTCAGGTAAGGTATGCATCTCAATGGGCTTCGAAGCAGCTGTTTGGTAGCTTTGACCTGAAGATTATAGAGAATGAAGCAGCAACTACCACTAAACTTAATGATTGGTGTTTCTTGCCTCACATCTGGCATTGGTCTGTCTTGCACTGACATGTTTGGCGCATACCAGATGTTACACATTCAATTAGGAACTGGAGTAGAGCATTTAGCCCCTCAAGACTGTTACACCGTTCAATGAGACCATAGAGTAATAGAAATGCCCCTTCAACCCATCAAGTCTGCACCGACAATAACTACCACTAAAGTCGCACTAATCCCATTTTCCAGCACTTGTCCCATATCCTTGAATGTTAAGATGCTTCAAGTTTTCGATTTTGCTTTGATTTATCATTGTCACATGTATTTGTATACAGTGAAAAGTATTGTTTCTTGCACACTATGTAGACAAAGCGTACCTTTCAGAGTACATAGGTTGGTGCGTGCTCTCAGACTGCTCATCCAAATACTTTTAAAGGTTGTAAAGTTTCCAGCCTCTACAGCCTTCCCAGGCACCACATTCCGGATTCCACCACCGAGTGAATTTTCTTTTTCTCAAATGTCCTCTGAACCTCCTGCCCTTATCCTAAATCTATTCCCCCTCGTGACTGACCCCTCAACCAAGGGGAACAGCTGCTTCCTATTCACTCTGTCCATACCCCTCGTATCCTATCGCTAACTTGTGACACAACTCCATATACCTACCTTTGCCTCATATCCCTTAATACTTTTGGCTAATAGAAGATATTTCCTTCTGCTCAGCCCATTTCCTAATCAGGCCAATAATCTTTATTGTGTGAAAAAAATAAGTGCCCTCTAATGGTTATTATCTATTTATAAGTACTTACAATTAAAAAGGTATAGACCATATTAGCAACAACAAATCATAAACCTGCTTCAGATCCATAAATAAGCATGAGCAATACCACAGGAGATCAGCAAATATTAAAAAACATTCCATATTGATTATACGCTCTCAACACAAAAATCCATAAATCTCACTTGTTTCAGAAAGTTTCATGCAATGCTTCAACATCCATGAAAGAAAATCTAAGTTGGTCTCTGTTACTCACATTCACCTGGTGCTAAAAAAGTTGCTATGGGCTCAAAAATCACATCAGTTAACTTTGCATAAGGTTGTTGCATGTAGGGAGAAGTATTAAACTCAGGTGCATGTACTAGCTGTGGACGGCAGCAGGAACTTGGACAAGTCAAGTCAAGGGCATAAACAGTGCAATTCCCCGTCAGGATGTTTATGCTAAAATGTAATTTTAAAATGGATGCACAAGATTTTCATAAACAGGAAAGTGAAGCACATGCATGTCCAAAGATAATTATTTATCTGGTGCTTCAAATATACAATGCATAATCTTTCCAAACATCTTTGTGTTCCAACTACAAGCTCCATTGGTTACAGTATAAATAATTGCCATTTACCATTTATGGAATTATAAGCTTTGGTTTTCCCTCACCTTTGAAGCAATCAAGTATGGTGGGATTATTTCCACATTCAGTTCCTGAAACAGCTCCCTGCATTGCATGGAAATAAAGTCTCCTGCAAGCGGAGATTTAACAATGCCTGAAATGTCAGAAAAAGGAAATATTTTGATTATATTACACAGGTGAAAGTCAGCATTTGGTTTCTGAAGGATTGTGCTCACGTAGAAAAATGAGCATGCATTTAAAGGGGTATTTGCATTAAGGTTTCTGATAAAGCAGCATGGGGAACAAAAATTAAGGAATACGTGATCTGATATGACAACTCAAGAGAATACAAAAGAACACATGGGAGCAAGAGAGAACAACTTGGGAGGGGAAAGACTGGGATGGGTGGAGAATTTTTTTTAAAAAGTTACTTATAAACTTGTGAGCTGTAGTAAAGTGAATTAACAATAGTTCAATTGCACATGTCAAAGTTTACATTTATTCTTACTTTGCTGAAGAACATATCCATCATGTACTGGAATAGCTGTGGTGTGTGTGGCTCCGCTATCTAACACTAAGCCTGTAGAGCGACCATTTGCAAATCTGACACAAAAAGTGAAGGAAAAGCAAACTGTTTAAAGTGGACCCATTCCACAATGCAAATTTATACCAGCTTGCATTTTCTTTAATAATCTGTGCTATACGTCCACATGAGCACTAAGTAGGCACGCTGCTTTCCTCATTGATTAATTACACAAGGGTGTGATACTGACTCGTTCAACCCCAAGAAACCTCATGTTCGATCACAGATAGAGTATAAATCAACCTATCACAATTAAAGCAATAGTGAACTTCTACAACTGGTTTGGGTTTCCTGAGGAGGAGGCAGGGAACATCCACCATTGACCAGGTTCAACTGTAATTTGCCACCACTCTTCAATCATCAAATTGCTTGCTGAAGTTTCCTTCTGTGCTCAACAAAATATAGACATTTGCATGAGACGTCAGGCAAGTCACTTGAGAAATGGTACGCCAGCAGAACAAGATGTGTGGGAGAAGAGGTGTACTGAGTGATGTTCACTTTTTACAATGTTTAATTCCAGGATAATATATCTATTTTAACAGTTTGAAAGGATATTAACAGGAAATAAAATAACCAGTCCCCTCTGTCATATAACCTATTATACATAAAAATGCATTCCTCCAAAGAAAGAACAAAGAAAAGTACAGCACAGGAACAGGCCCTTCGGCCCTCCAAGCCTGTGCCGATCATGATGCCCTAACTAAACTAAAAAAAACTTTCAGCCCTTCCTCGGTCCGTATCCCCCTATTCATGTGCCCATCCAGATTCCTCTTAAATGTGCCTGCTTCTACCACCTGGCAGCACATTCCAGGCACCCACCACTCTCTGCGTGAAGAACGTCCCCCGCACATCTTCCTTAAACTTTCCCCCTCACCTTCAACCTGTGCCCCCTTCTAATTGACACATCCACCCTTGGAAAAAGCCTCTGAATATCCACCCTGTTTATGCCTCTCAGGTCTCCTTTCAGCTTCTGTCTTTCCATTGAAAACAATTCCAGTTTATTCAACCTCTCCTCATAGCCAACACCCGAGACCAGACAACATCCTGGTGAACCATCTTTGCACTCTCTCCAAAGCTTCCGCGTCCTTCTAGTAGTGTGGTGACCAGAATTGCATGCAATATTCCAAATTTGCCCTAACCAAGATTTTATATAGCTGCAATAGGATTTCCCAACTCTTGTACTCAATGCCCCAGCTGATGAAGGCAAGCAAGCCATATATCTTCTTTTTCACCTTGACCACTTGTATTGCCACTTTTAGGGATCTGTGGACCTGCACGCCCAGATTCCTCTGTATGTTAATGTCCCCAAGGGTTCTGCCATTTACAGTATAATTCACACCTAAATTTGATCCTACAAAATGCATCATCTTGCACCTGTCCGGATTAAACTCCATCTGCCATTTCTGTGCCCAAATCTCCAATCTATCTATATCCTGTTGTATCCTCTGACAATCCCCAGCACTATCAGCAACTCCACCAATCTTCGTGACATAAGCAAACTTACTAATCAGATCACCCACATTTTCCTCCAGATCATTTATATATACTACAAACAGCAGAGGACCCAGCACTGATACCTGTGGAACACCACTAGCTACAGATCTCCATTCTGAAAATATCTTTCCACTGCTACTCGGTATCTTCTATAACCAAGCCAGTTCTGTATCCACCTAGCCAGTCCACCCTGAATCCCATGTGATTTTAATTTTTATACCAGTCTGCTATGTGGGACCTTGTCAAATGCCTTACGAAAGTCCATATAAACTATATCTACAGCCCTTACCTCATCAATTATCTTTGTCACCTTCTCAGAAAACTCAAATCAAGTTGGTGAGACATGAACTTCCCCATTCAAAACCATGCTGCCTGTCACTAACTAGTCCATTTTCTTCTAAATGTGCATATATCCTGTCCCTCAGTATCTTCTCCAAAAGCCTCCCCACCACTGACATCAGGCTCACTGGCCTATAATTTCCTGGATTATCCCTGCTTCCTTTCTTAAACAAGGGAACAACATTGGTTATTCTCCAGTCCTCTGGAACCTCGCCTGTGGTCAAAGAGGATTCTTTGCAGGTTTTAAGTTTGGGCGATTTGCTTTCTCCAAGACTGTAGGACTCTATAGTTTTTGCTTCACGTATATTTAATAACATTAATTTGGTTGCTCCATTAACTGGCCTAGAAAAGAAAGGGACTAACTAATTCAGCATTAAACTGTATGGAGCAAAACGACACAAGGTAGAGTCCTTGCAATACAAGGAAAATGATCCTAATAGTCCCAAATGAAAGAAAATCTAATTTCACACTGGTATGCAGATACAAAGACATACCGAAGAAGAAAATGCCAATGTGGCCATCACAACTCTCAACAATCAACTCCAGGAGTTCTGTTGTAAAGACTAGCTTTCTTTCAATGATCCATTAGAGGAAAAACAAAATTGGGATGTACCCTCAAGTGTGATGTCAGACAGGGCTTTGTTATTTAAAACACCATTATAAATGCACTTTATTTACTTTGTATAATCAGTTTATGTTGAAACATTGTTCCTTCTCTCCCCCCGCTGCTTGGAATTCTGCAACTTAATGAACCATCAATTTCTGTACCACATATATAATTGAAAAATTGATTCAACAAAGGATACGCTGTGAGCACAGCTGTTTTACATAGGAAAAAGGCTGGGATATTATAATGTTCAAACATCAGCTCAGTAAGCCTTTCCCTCTTTGCTCGTGTATTCCACTGCAAATACAAGAAAATAGTGTTAAATTCAGGTTGGTTAAAATGAACCTCACAAAATATAATTACTGCACAGGTAACAAAGAAATACAAGATTTTACAAAATAAATCATTTGCTTAAAATAATGTAATTCCACAGATTCTCAGTGAAAACACAGTACAGCAAAATATGAAACAGTGTGGATAAAGTTAATTTTTGAAATAAAGATCATTAGTTCCCCCACTGGCATCCACCGAGTGGATAAAGTCAATAAATGAATTCAATACTAAGAAATATCAGGCTCAAAAACCTGAAGGTAGCTGATGTTTTTAAGGAACAGCGACAGTGGTCTATGTTTGTCAGTTAACAAGTCTTCCCAATCTCTCAGGATCATCTGCAACCAGGAACACAATCTGAGCCAATGCTACCTGAGTCAATTTGCTCAGATGTAAACAAAATAAGTAATCCATCACTTTCTCTCTCTCCAAGTGTAAACTCTGCCTTGGTCTTGTACACTTGCATGTTAGACACATTGAACACATGGGGGGAGATGGGGGGGGATTCTCCCAAAAAAATTTGAAGTGTCGAATTCACATAACTAGAGTAAATCACGCTGTTTTTTTCAGTGGGAGTTTCAAAATGAGTCTCCCACACTCTGCACTGCAGAGTGCATTAACGAAATCAGTCCAAAAAGTTGGGGGCAGGTTTCCTGCTGGAGAGGCCAGCAGCATAGCACTGAGCGGGCCACTGCGCACGCGCCGATCTGTCATAGGGGAGACTACGGCAACTCCGACCCCTCCCCAATCTGCTGGCATCCCTCCCTCTGTCACTCAGCCCGAATACACAGTGGCAGCGGGACCCCCCCACCGATCGCCCCCGAAGCTTCACCCCCTTGGAACTTTACCCCTTGGGCAGTGCCAGGATGCCCAGGGGGCATTGCTCCTCTCTCGTCACCCAACCCTCTGGGGGGCCTCGAATGCCCCCCCTTCACTCCAGCTAGGTTGGGCCGCCAACTCCCCACAAAGTAGGGAGCTATACTAAACCCCACTGGAGCTCCGCGCGGATTTCTAGAGTGGAGCTGACAGCGCTGGAAATCCAGCACCCGGAGAATCGCAGAGGGCATGGTCCCCAGCGGGGAGCCTGCAAAACGGCCTCCGCTCGAGTCTCCTGGCCCGCGAAATGGGAGAATCGCCCCCATGAACTTTCATCCTACCAGAGCATATTACCATACCAAACTACAAGATTACACTGCCTTCAAAGTGATTCTTTTTTTACCCAAACTAATTTATTTCAACTGTTCAATATTACACTTTGCAACCCAAAACACAGAAGTCTAACAGTATTTCATACAGTAATTAAATACTAACCGGAGCCTCCGACATCAAAACAGGATGCAGACCAGCTTCAGATTTTATGTGATTCTTATATGTGTGATCTAGTATTGCTTGAAAACTGTCCCAGTCTTCAACTGCAAATAAAAAAGAAACATTCAGAAATTTTAATCAGAAGACCATACTTTTCCATTGAATTATCACTTTTCTAACAATTTATTTTCAAATAATTTTATAGTTGTGACCCAAAACTGAAGTACATAATTTGTTTTAATAATCTATTAATGTTTCACAAATTAAATATTGATATAGGATGTGCAGTAATAAAATTCCTATAAAACTACATACCAGTACCTCAAGATTTAGTTTTAATACCTACATTAAGGTGCAATGTGCATAGGATCTTAGGGCAATTTTAAAAGTTGTATTCAAAGGAAAAATAAGTTTGCATTTTGCCTTTCATGAACTCAGAACATTTTAAAGTGCTTTACAACCAGTGGAATAAGGTTCCACAAATAGCAATGTGATAATGTCCAGTTATGCTATTTTTATATCGATTGGGAGATAAATATTGGCCAGAACACCATGCATGACCACCCTGCTCCTCAAAATATTACCATAGGACCTATATGTCCACCTGAGGGGCCAGACATAGCCTCAGTTTAATGCCTCATTTGAAAGAGCAGCATTCCCTCAGTACTACACAAAGGTGTCAGCCTAGATTTTGTGCCCAAACCTATAGAGTGGGATTTGAAACTACAACCTTGTGACTCAGAAACAAACATTTTACCAACTAAGTCACATTGTGTGGAGCAAAATAAAGGAGGGGAAGGGGGGAAAAGTAGGCCAGTTGGTTAATTGTTATCCTTAAAACAATCTAGAAAAGAATGTGATACTTAAAAAAAAAACAGCAAATGTACTTAGCTGGTCAACATCTGTGGTTAGAGAAGCAAAGTTAACATTTCAGGTTGGTGACCTTTCAACCGAATCGGGAAAAGTTAGAGAAGAACATAAGAACATAAGAAATAGGAGCAAGAGTAGGCCATCTAGCCCCTCGAGCCTGCCCCGCCATTCAATAAGATCATGGCTGATCTGACGTGGATCAGTAAGTAAATCGGTTTTAAACAAGTGAAAGGTGGAGAGAAGAAACAAAAAATGGAAAGTCTGTGATAGGGTAGAAAGCAGGCTAGTTTAAATGTCAAAAGGCAATGGGAATGGGAATGGGACAAGTAAAGAAACAGAACTTACGTTAGAGGTTGTGTGAATGGGAGACGAATGAAAAGCTGCCATCCAAAAGCAGAAGAAACAGGAGAGAAAAGCCAAAGCCAGCAAAGAGAAAGGAAATCAAAAAGATACAGGGGCAGAGGTTGCAACGTAAAATTGTTGGACTCCACTGAGCTGATGTTCATTTAGCAACAAAATGTTTTTATTTTAAATCACTGTCAGCTTGGTAAAATGGATATTATATGAAAGGATTCATGCACTGTGGTCAAGCCAAAAGCAGCAGAGCTGAGGTTACAACTAAACACCAACATGATTTGGAAGTTACAGTTAGCACATATTAGTCACAGCAGACTTACTGTTGGTGACAGGGCTTAGCAACAGGATTGTTAAGAAGCATCAACCCAGAAGGTGCCCGGGAATTTGGAGATTACTGGACAAAGCAAGGGCGAACATAAAATTAGTGGGTGGAAATCATCAGCATAACATGCAGAACAGGCAGAAATATTTTGCTCTAGGAACATACTTCATATGAAAGCTTTTCTCTGAAACATTTGCTCATTGGAAAACAAAACATTAAACTCACGCTTGATCAGATAAATGCCACAACAAAGTCTTGACGTTGACCAAAGCTCTGCAGAATGTCACTTTCCATAACATTGTTTATTCGATGTACTACACAATTTTCTTTTATTCTTTCATGGGATGTGGGCGTTGCTGGCAAGGCCACATTAGTCACCCTTCCCTTATTGCCCTTACACAGAGTAGCTTGCTAGGCCATTCCAGAAGGCAGCAGTCAACCACATTGCTTTGGATCTGGAGTCACGAGGAGGTCAAATCAGGTAAGGAGGGCAGATTTCCATCCAGATGGGTTTTTGCAACAATCAATGATAGTTTCATGGTCACTGTTTATTTATTTATTAGTCACAAGTAGGCTTACATTAACACTGTAATGAAGTTACTGTGAAAATCCCCTAGTCGTCACATTCCAGCACCTGTTCGGGTACACTGAGGGAGAATTTAGCATAGCCAATGCACCTAACCAGCACGACTTTCGGACTGTGGGAGGAAACCCTTGCAGACACAGGGAGAAGGTGCAAACTCCACATAGACAGTGACCCAAACTGGGAATCGAACCCAGGTCCCTGGTGCTGTGAGGCAACTGTGCTAACCACTGTTTGAGAGTAGCTTTATATTCCAGATTTATTATTAAATTTAAATCCCAATAGTTGTTGAGTTAGTATTTGAACCTGTGCTCCCAGAGCATTAGCCTGGGCCTCTGGATTATTAGTACAGTGACATTACCACTGTGCCACCATCTCCCCAAATGTAAAACATTAATATATTTCATAATCTGCAAAACAGTCAATTGAGTTTTATTGGATTTAATGGAATACATATCACGCACCTCTGTCCTCACTCACTGCATTGGTAAATTTAATTAAAGCCAATGTACTAGGATACAGTGTGTGCCAGAATTGAATTAGTTTAAAATTTAGAATTTAAAAGTGAATTCAAGAAACCTTCAACCTGAAGAATTTTAACTCAATTCTTTATTTGGTATATTATTAAAATTATTTGATAAGAAGTAATGGATAGAGAGAAATTGGAATGGAACCCTTTCAACACCACTATAGAAATAGTGATCAGAAGCTCCAACCCCAAGCTGCACTAATTTAGATGAATTTGGTCAGAATGATCACATAAAAACTAGCGTCCGTCAGAACGTGATCTACAGCAGAGGCCTTCAGGATAGAAAAGAAAACTGACAAAAGAGAAAACAAACTGCTGACATACTCATTCCATTTTTCAAAGGAGAGATAACTTCCATATTTTCTCTGGGAACGCGCAAAGAATTTGTATCAATGAAATAAGTTGTGCCACTTGACTTTCCTTTGTCTCCTTCTATTTCCATAGGCGTGCTCCCATCATCTCTCTCCAACAGCATCCCAATCGCTGTTGGAAAGTCTGCCTTTAAAAGAGATTATAGTTTAGCTCACAATACATTTCCAACTACAAAGGATTTTACTTGATATTTGAAAAATATACAAAAGGTACAAAATATACATTTGTTCACTATACAAGAACACCTTCAGATTAAATGATTTAAAAAAACATTTTAACAAAATGAGAACTTGTTAGAATAGTGCATTATCATTTAATATTAGAATCATAATAAATGCAAAAACACCACAGAACTATTGGCGTCACCTTAATAAAGATACATGCAGTCTGTACCACTATTTGCAATGAAGAAAATTAAGGAAACATGTAAAGTTTTTGCAAATCAGAAGCTAGTTTTCATGATGGTGCAGCAAATTTATCCACAGACCAAGAAATTAATTGATTTATCCACAGCATTTAGATTTTGCCTTGACACCCGTTTATTAATGGAAAAAAATTAGCCATCATTCCTGTTTCCATGTAATTTCCTATTGATTAATTTGCTTGGGATAATGTTGCTCAAGTAGAAAGAGGGAGCCCTTATGTTGTCCCACAATAGCAGTGGTGTTGTAATAGCTTGAGGGTCAAAGGTAGGAGAATCAAGAAAGCTATATTCACAACAGGTGATGAGAATAGTGGAATTAGGGGGAAGTGAGGGACATGTGGGTGGCAAGGAACCCAGGCCATGGCCAGAGATTGCATTCAAGTTCTTAGTCACTGATGAGTCAGAGCGACTACAGAGATGCTCCAGGATATAGATGAAGAGCGAGGATGAAAGAGGCATGAGGGCAGTGAAGTCAGAACTGAAATGGGATGGAATCTAGGGGAATTAAGTTGTAGGGGAAATATATAAAAATGAGCCATTACTAGGTGCAGAGGATGTAAAGACAAGTGTATCTGGGGCTTGGTGTAGGCTGTTAAACAAAGGTGATTTATGAGACAGAGGCTGCTGTCCACTATTAGGCAAGTACTTGAGCACATGAGAATCAACTGAGGTAGAAAAGCTCAGGTGCCTTACCAAACATGGTGTAAATTTGTAAATGTAAGCCTAAAAACACAGACTATTCTACAAGACCTATGACAGTGTAAAAATTCAATATTTTGAGGGCATGATCAAATAAATCGTTAACCACAAGTTTTCCCAATGCCTTTCAATGAAAATAGATCGGGAGCATGATCAAAATCTATCATTTCATATGTCAGCTATTCTTCCCTTAACTTATTTAACTTCCATGAAATCTCACATGGGGGTGGTACAATGTCAAGCTACCTTTGGACAATCTTCTCCGGCATAGCCAGCTCTCACTGTGTATGACCCAATGTCAAACACAAGGGCACCGACCTCATCTGTGAAAAATTGAAGCAATATATGAGTCAAAACATTGTCTTGGAAACAATGAAACCAACAATGTTCAAAGGGAAGAAACACATTCTGTTGCAGTAAAATAATACTTTCTATGTATGTATGTAGAAATCGTGATTTGTTGACATAGTATTAAATTTTACATAAAGAGGTTTCACCTACCTGCAATTCAAACTTTACATTCAGTCACTATGAAATACTAAGAAAATGTATAACTCAAGTAATAACAATTACAATACTCATAAAGACTGAGAACTTTTAAAAATTTGAATGCCCAGTGACCAACTTAAACACGATATAAAGGTTTTAAGACTTTTACCACAACGTACAATTGATTAAACACTGCTTCGGTAGGAAATTTACACTCTAAACTACAGAAAGATTCTCTTGTTGATGCTTCTTTGTGACTTAGTCCTGGGGGCTTCCCTTCTCTGCCTTTTCCAGGTTGGATAACTCCTAATCCTCAACTTTTTTTTTTAAACGGTGAGGGTTACCCTGGAGATTCCTCCCTCTGGCCAAAGTTAGACATATCTTCCAATCTTGTGTATATCCTCAAGAACTTAGTCTTTTCAATCCAAGTGCGAGTTTCCCCATTGTTAATCTTTCAGTTATCTCTCTCCGATTCTGGCAGACTAACACCGTCTGAGAGGTTCAGGAATATTTTAAGAGAACACCCTAAAAGCCGATCCTACAATGGATTACTCTAAAGACAGTACCAAAGCATAACAACCTAATAAAACCTCGCATTTACAACAAATGACTTGCAGTAAAAGATAGAATATGGTTGTTACAACAAGCCAAAAGCTGGAATAATAAAACTCAGTGGTATGGAACAGGAGTTGCAAATTCAATCGCCAGTTCTGCTCAGTTCTTGCCTGGAATCACGCTCATCTGGGATGGAGGTGAGCATTAATAGAGGAAGACAAAAGATTTCACAAAAAGGGTTTAACCTGGACAACAACTTACTCCTTCCAGCAACTGGTCAAATGGGTGCTGCCAGGTTTCTGGAAGTAAAGTGCCAACTCATCTGGAAGCAAAGATGTTGAGTTCGACTAGAAAATTTACTCAATTTTTTTTTACATTAAAATTTGCTAAAACCAGGATAATAAATGCAATTCTATTAATTTGAACATGTCTGTAATGCTTTTTGTTTCCCAACCATCTGGGGGGAATCTTATCATTCTGTGTGCTAATTTACAATATTATAGCACAGAATTGAAGAACATGGATTATCATCTGTGGTTCTCTGAAGGGTGGGCACCAGCAAGGCATTGAAGTTTTCCAGATGCAGAAATAAGAGGAAATAACGATTCCTGGGACATTCTTGTCTGCTTCCATGTGACTGAAAAGCAACATTAGAAAAGGAGGGAATGGAAGTCCACTTGCTCATTCTTGTGGTAATAAATAATGACCGAGAAAATTAATAAAAATATTTTTATTAATATAACTGTTCAATATAAAGGTTAGTCATGGCATTAATCAATTCTGGTCTCCCAGATTGTCTGGATCCACTACAGTTCGCCTACCACCACAACAGGTCCACAGCAGATGCCATCTCCCTACAATCAACTCTGGAACACCTAGACAACAAAGGCACCTATGTCAGACGATTTATTGACTACAGGTCAGCCTTCAACACCATTATTCCTACAAAACGCATCTCCAAACTCCATGACCTGGGACTCGGCTCCTCCCTCTGTGACTGGATCCTAAACTTCCTAACCCATAGACCGTAATCAGCAAGGATAGGCAACAACACCTCCTCCACGATCATCCTCAACACCAGTGCCCCACAGGCTGTGTCCTCAGCCACTTACTATACTCCTTATACACCTATGATTGTGTGGCCAAATTCCCCTCCAACTCGATTTTCAAGTTTGCAGATGACACCACCATAGTGGGTTGGATCTCAAACAATGATGCGGCGGAGTACAGGAAAGAGACAGATAATCTGGTGAACTGGTGTGGCGACAATAATCTCTCCCTCAATGTCAACAAAATGAAGAAGATAGTCACCGACTTCAGGAGGTGTAGTGGAGGATGTGCCCCTGTCTACATCAGAGACAAAGTGGAAATGGCCAAGAACTTCAAGTTTCTAGGTGTTCAGAACCTGTCCTGGTCCCTCCATGCTGACGTTATAGTTAAGAAAGCCCACCAAAGCCTCTACGTTCTCAGAAGGCTAAGGAAATTTGGCATGTCCACTACAAGTTTCACCAACTTTTACAGATGAATCATAGAACGCATTCTTTCTGGTTGTATCACATCTTGGTATGGCTTCTTATCTGTCCAAGACTGCAAAAAACTATAAAGGGTAGTGAATGAAGCTCAATCCATCACGCAAACCAACCTCCCATCCATTGACTCTGCCTACACTTCCCACTGCCTCAGAAAAGCAGCCAGCATAATCAAGGACTCCATGCACCCCGGACATTCTCTCTTCCACCTTCTTCCATTGGGAAAAAGATACAAAAGTCCGAGGACACGAGAACGGCTTCTTCCCTGCTGCCATCAGACTTTTGAATGGACCTACCTCGTATTAAGTTGATCTTTTTCTACACCCTAGCTGAAGTTTTAAAGTTTATTTATTAGTCACAAGTAAGGCTTACATTAACACTGCAATGAAGTTACTGTGAAATTCCCCTAGTCGCCACACTCCGGCACCTGTTCAGGTCAATGTGCCTAACCAGCACGTCTTTTGGACTGTGGGAGGAAACCAGAGCACCCAGAGAAAACCCACGCAGACATGGGGAGAATGTGCAAACTCCACACAGACAGTGACCCAAGCCAGGAATCAAACCCAGGTCCCTGGCACTGAGGCAGCAGTGCTAACCACTGTGCCAGCATAAACACTACATTTTGCACTCTCTCCTTCTCTATGTATGGTATGCTTTGTCTGTATAGCGCACAAGAAACAATACCTTTCACTATATACTAATACATATGACAATAATAAATAAAATGGAAAGGATGAAACTCACAATTGACTAAACTAAAAAAGAGCAGACATTTTAATAAACCGAAGGAAACAAAATCGAATCAGACCCGTCCTAACCAGCATAACGGCAATGTGGCGGCAGTGGTTAGCATGGCTGCCTCACAGCGCCAGGAACCTGGGTTCGATTCCTGGCTTGGGTCACTGTCTGCGCGGAGTCTGCATGTTCACCTCGTGTCTGTGCGGGTTTCCTCTGGGCGCTCCAGTTTCCTCCCAGTCTGAAAGATGAGCTAGTTAGGTGCATTGGCCATGCTAAATTCTCCCTTAGTGTACCCGAAGAGATGCCGGAGTGTGGCGACAAGGGGATTTTCACAGTAACTTAA
The DNA here is from genome assembly GCF_964213995.1 of Mustelus asterias. Classification (NCBI taxonomy): domain Eukaryota; kingdom Metazoa; phylum Chordata; class Chondrichthyes; order Carcharhiniformes; family Triakidae; genus Mustelus; species Mustelus asterias. The sequence continues at coordinate 41,565,287 of NC_135803.1, forward strand.
TTGCAGTGTTAATGCAAGCCTATTCGTGACACTAATAAATAAAAAAACTAACTTCCACAGCAATGTGCTTAGTATCAATAGTTCTACAATTTTTAATATGTTTACACACCCTAAAACATGCATACAATTTCCTTATCGCAATTTAAAATCCACAAGATTCTTCAAAGAAAATTCACTCAGCACCCTAAACATTAATTTTCTTTACTTATACATGCATCAAGATGAGAACAGGGAATCTGCAGTTGTGATTTGTCAGATGTTCCAGGTTCAACACCAGGTCCATGCTAAATCACCTCTTCTCAGCCAATGTGAACAGATGCTGCTATAACCTCAACCAGCACCTGTTGGGCTTAAGAACACAAAAATCAACCAAGTACCTACTCCTAATTAATATCAAGTGACACCAATTGTAAAATAAGCATTTGCATCCATATTTATTGAAAAAGGACAAATCAGGCACCACTCTGATGTGCCCCTAATCTATAAAATTCACTATCCAGGATCCCATGAACTGCAACCCATTAGATCAGGAGCTATAGAGGGGAGCACGAGATTTTTTTCTGAAATGTGCACTTGGAAACCAACCTTATTAGATCTTAAATTTGTTAAGGCAATTTTAAAATCTTTCATTCCTTCTGCATCTGAGAAGTCTCCAACTCTTGAACATAAACCTTTTATTATTGTTTTATTAGAAATAAAAAGTAATGAAAATAATCAGCAGGTCAATCAACATCAGTGAAAAGAGAAACAGTTTCAGGTCTGTGACCTTTCAACAGTTGTGTGAGTCAGTTGTATGCTCTGGGTCTGTTTACATCATGTAGAGAAGAGATCAGTTTCTTTATTTCATTGAGAAGTTTGTTTGACAAAGCAACACGAGTGGAGGAGATGAATGAAAGTATCCCTTTCGGATGTATCACAGCTTGGTATGGCTCCTGCTCTGAGCAAGACTACAAGAAACCACAAACTATGTGAACATAGCCTAGTCCATCACACAAACCAGCCTCTGTCTACACTTCCCACTGCCTCGGAAAAGCAGCCAGCACAATCAAGGACCCCAGGCACCCGGACATACTCTCTTCCAGCTTCTTCCGTCGGGATAAAGATACAAAAGTCTGAGATCACATACCAACCAACTCAAGAACAGTTTCTTCTCTGCTGCCATCAGACGTTTGAGTGGACATATCTTATGTTAGCCTGATCTTTCTCTACACACTATCTGTGACAGTAACACTACATTCTGCACTCTCTCCTTTCCTTCACCCTGATGTACTCGATGAAGGGTATGTTTTGTCTGTGTAAGGTGCAAGAAACAATACTTTTCACTATATTCCAATACATGTGACAATAATAAATCAAATCAAAGTCTGAGTGACTCTGATGGGAACAGTGTATGAGATGGAGTTGCTTGTCTCTGAGCTGAGCTCATGCAGCCTGTCTGTCCCTCCTTCTCTGACATGCCCCGGGCTGGGCCTACGGCCGCCAGGACTGGCCCAGCCTCCTGCCGCGCTATGCCCACCGGGCTCTCGATCTCTCTCTCGCTCACCTCCTCCGTACACACCGCCGCTCATCCCCACTCCGCTCGGGGAAAGTCACTCCCGGATGATCGGTAAAGGCCGCTGGTCTCTCACTCCAACAAAACGCCGGCTCCAGACCCAAAACCCGCTCCTCGCCAACAAAGAGCAGCTAATGGCCGACCCCAACCAATCGCCAGCGGCGGTGGGCGGGAACAATCCTGACTGACAGTCACTCTAACCAATAGAAACCGACCGACCGCCCACCTCCCCGCATCACTCAAACCTCGGCCACCAATCATCGGGAGGCGGTTTGAGAGGGGCAGTCGGGCAGGCGGGCAGGGGAGGAAAATTTAGTGGTTCTCAGATGAAACACTTCAAGGTGGGTCGGAAGGGAGGGTGCATAGAAAAGAAAAATTAAGTGGCTGCTCTGGGCATCAAGGCTCCATTCAACCCTGAGGTTTGAGCAAAATCGAGTCTTAACTGAGGAGAAGGAAGTTGATTGTTGCAGGACAGTCATTGCACATCCAGGAAACAGTGGCACAGTGGTTAGCACTGCTGCCTCACAGCGCCAGCGATCCGGGTTCAATTCCGGCCTTGGGTCATTGTCTGTGTGGAGCTTGCACATCCTCCCTGTGTCTGCGTGTGTTTCCTCCGGGTGTCCCGGTTTCCTCCCACAGTCCAAAGATAGGTGCATTGGCCATGCTACATTGTCCCTTAGTGGCAGGGGGATTAGCAGGATAAATATGTGGGGTTAAGGAAATAGACCAACTGGCCTCCTTCTGCACTGTAGGATTCTATGATTCTAAAACACTGCAGATACCTCTCAGTCAAGTGTTCTCAACTTAACTGTATTTGTCAAGTGAATAAGGGTAGGCCATTCACCCCACTGAGCCTGCTCCAGCATTAAATTAGATCATAGCTGATCTGTATTTCAACTCCATTTGCCCACCCTAGCACCATATTGCGTAACAAAACCAGCATCTGGAGTATTTTGCTTTTATCTAACAATTTCAAGTCTTGTAAGCTCTGATTGTAAACTCCCAATCTCCACAGTCTCTTAGTGAGTGAAATCCAGATATCTGCCATCCATTTGTGTAAAAAAAATGCTTCCTAATACCCCTTCTAAATGCGTGGCCCAAATGTGAAGATATTAAAGATAGATGACAGGAAGAAATGGAATGCTATGCTGTCAACACAAAAAAATTATGACAGTCGGTCCTGGTACAGAACTTGAATATTGCTAAAAAGAAGACATGTTGCCGAAGCTTTTTAAAGCTTTTCATCTTGCACTGATTAGGGCAATCACAAAAATTTCAGGATCACTCTGCAAGGATGCAGTAAGATAAGCACAACTAATTTCTTACCTGTAATTATGTTGTATTACATTTGCAAAAACAATATACAATTTGTGACAGGCACGCTGATGGTAAAGCAACTAATAAACTTGTTAGGCAGTTTTTTCCTGCAAGCTTCTGAATCCCATCGTCGGGCTCAAATGTGGTTCAGAAGCCTGTACAGTGTGTAAAGGAGTCACTCAATTGGGATTATCATAATCCTTGGCTGACTCTCAAAGCTGGGGTGCTTGGAAACAGCAGTAGAATGACATGGCAGGTAAGTGAGGGAGTGGGTGCCCTTAAAATGGAAGTGTCCTCTCCAACTTTATTAAATTAGAAATAAAAAAAAGTCTTTGCAGCAGCCGGACCACCACTGTGTTGGGGGAAGGGTGGCCAGTGGCTGCGACTGAAGTCATACAGGCAAGAAGGGCACATAAGCCCTCCCACCTCAAACTGTCACTGGGAGGCCACCTTCAGACAGCTAAACTGCCCCCCACCCACCTCTTCCAACAAGCCTTTCATTACTTCAGTTGGCTACAGGTCCAGGAAAGCGGATGAACAGTGGTTAGCACTGCTGCCTCACAGCACCGGGGACCCGGGTTCAATTCTGGCCTTGGGTCACTGTCTGTGTGGAGTTTGCACGTTGTGTGGTGGAATGGAATTGGGGAACTGGCACACTGGCCAGCAGCGCAATTTTTAGTGCCTGTCTTACTTGCTTTCCAGTCCCAGCAACTAAACATCCTTCCAGTTATGTTATGAAGTATAGTTTCTGTTGGGAAAAGGAAGTTGTAATGGATTTTTCAATACACCAGATGGCATGCTAGCTCTTTTAGTCTGAATGGACGTAATTTCACCCTCCAAGACCTGGTGGTTTGGGATTGGGTGGAATGTAAGCATTTTTAAAAATCTCAAGCCTAATGCTAATATGCGTCCATTCTGCACATTGTGGGGTTAACAGATGCGGCAAAGGAGGCACAAATGAAAGCAAAAAACTGCAGATGCTGAAGGTCTGAAATAAAAATGCAGAGGCAAGCTGTCAACCCCCTTCCAGATGTTGGGTTGCCCATTTAAATTTTGTGAGCCTAGTAAACTCACATTTAACCTGTCTCGCAGGTTTAATTTTGTCATCTGGGTTTCACAGGCCTCTGGAAAGGGAAAGCACGAACAGCTTTGGGTAAAGGTAAGTGCCTTTAACAATGCTGCTGGTGGATCGGGGGGAGCAGCTTTCTCACAAGCTACCTTCTTCCTTGCCATCAGACAACCACCCCTATCATTCAATGATCCTTGGTATCAGTCCTCACCATCCAAAGACCGTCTCTCAGTCTGAATTGGGATCTGAATACCCTCCCCTCCACCAAGATCCGGACACTCCTATGATCCTACTTTGTTGGAACAAAGAACTTTCAAAATTAATTACAATTTGGTTAAATCAGAAATAGCCGTAATAATTAAAAAGTCAACACAATCTGCCTCATACAACAGTATTATAACCACTGGAATATGATAATATCTCATGATATTACTCTCCACCTCAAAAAGCAGGAAGAAGCATTAGCAGTTGAGGAGTTTCCTTTTCTTCCAGCATCTGCATTAAGCAAAGTTTCTAAATTCTGGCTCCTAAATTCATAACTGTTTGTTCACTTGTTATTGTCACCTCTGCTTGGGGGTGGGATGATGTGCCTAAAACAAAGAAAGGGAGACACATTGTTACAACTCAGTGAGGAGGAATGAACTGGTTCCCCTTTTATTTAGCCCACTCAGTTGGTCACAACAAAGATCTTCAAATTTAATTTTCCTGTAAATGCCTTTTCCAATCCAAATGTATTTATTTTTTAATAAGGAGACAATCAACCAGGTTTTCTTGTGTCAAAGAAAGCGGAAGTTTATTGGTTACTAAATCCTAGAAAAAAATAAAGAAATGATGAAGCACACATACACATACATCAGAAGTAAGAAAGTTAGAGCCCAATAAAAGTTAAAAGAATGTATAATTAATACTTTTGCTTGTCTTTGATGCATAGATTGTTGAATGGTGTAGCCGTTTGAAGTTAGGTGGTTTCCTGTAGAGGAGTTGACTTTCTTCAGGTCCGCACTTTGTTGCACTTCCTTCCCTTCCAGTGAGAACAAGAGAGATCTTTCCTCTTCTTTCCCAGCAATGTTTTAGATGACCATCAAGTTTATTTCTCCTTTTGTTTGTTCTTTGTTTCTGTGGTTAGCAGAACCAACTTTTAAAACTTCTCTGTATATTCCCAGAATTCAATTAGCATTTCTTGCATCCATTGTTGTAGACCAAATATTTCCATTTCCAATCCTTTCACCTCCAAAACCTTTGACACATTTCAAGATATAAATCCACAGGTAATGAGAGTTATTTTGTCCTCCACAAGGATTTTGAATATCCGATGAATATCTGATCAAATTCCGGCACTGCATCTTTAATGCTTTCCTTTCAAAAGTGTCCTTCTTTGGAGTGGACCTTGATACTCTGCGAGAGTGAAATTCCATGTAACATGTGCAATTCATGTAGACTTTCCAGAGAGGTAGTCAACCTTAGAGTATCTGAACAGGTGATTCATGGCAGCCATTTTTGATTAGTGTCTTCTCTTGTTTTTTTTCGAAAAGGTCTTCTTCAAAATGTTCAGTATGTCTGTGGTTAGCCGGCGAAGTCATCAGTAGCTCTCTCTCAGTCACAGCTTCCTGTTATGACAATGTGTGCCACTTGAAGTGAAGCATGGTTTCTCCAGCTCCAGAATAGCCTAGTCCATTGTTTCCATAAGATGTTTGTTTGGGGGTTGGTCCATTGTCTCTATGGTGGTGTTTTGTGGTGAATTGACTTTTAAGGAAGAAAGCTAATAGAAGTTATGTTTGTAACCATTTAGATATTAAAGACTGTTGAATAAACAAAGTGATATATAAAGAACAATAAACAAGAGTGATGGGGTGACTTCTTGGGGTATCTCACATTATTTTTAAACCCTTGACTATTGTGAAAAATGTGCTTGAATCAATTTTTGTCAATTTTCTATATTTAATCTTGAAGTTTATTTAAATTACTTCCACTTCTCAGCCTTTCCCAAGTAAACAAGTTCCTTAACCTTTCTTCATTTTTGTTACAAGCAGTAGTCTTTATTGCTTAGTTCTGTATCATTCCCAAAGCCAGCATAAATATTCACTCCTATTGCCACCACACAGTGGCAGCAATGTGTACTATCCACAAGATGCACTGCATCAACTCACCAATACTTTTTAACATCAAAACCCAGGATTTCTGCCACCTAGAAAGACAATGACAGCAGGCGCAATGGGGCCTTGACACTTGGAGCTTGAGGCTGGAAAACCTGAAACTTCCCAATTCCACTTCAAGTCGCACACCATCCTTTATCATTGCTGAGTCAGAATTCTGGAACTCCCAACGCAACTGCACATTGGGAGCACCTTCACCATAAGAATTGCAGCAGTTCCAGAAGATAGTTCCTGCCAACTTCTCATGGAGATGGGCAATAAACTTACTGACTTTTCAAGTGTTGCCCACATCCATTGAATGAATTTTGAAAATATAACATACATGCCAGCCTTTGATGTTTTATAATAGCAGTCAAACTTTTCCCATCCATGTCAACATTTGCTGACTAAATCAGTGTGGTTTACAACCTAAAGTACTTTGTGGTGCCCCAAACATTTCTTCAATGAATGCACAGATAAGATCCTATTGTCTTGGGTGGGTAGTCTCAAGGTCCCACTGAGAAACAAATCTTAATGTTGTCAGCGGGCGGCACGGTAGCACAGTGGTTAGCACTGCTGCTTCACAGCTCCAGGGTCCTGGGTTCGATTCCCGGCTCAGGTCACTGTCTGTGTGGAGTTTGCACATTCTCCTCGTGTCTACGTGGGTTTCCTCCGGGTGCTCCGGTTTCCTCCCACAGTCCAAAGATGTGCGGGTTAGGTTGATTGGCCAGGTTAAAAATTGCCCCTTGGAGTCCTGAGATGCGTAGGTTAGTGGGATTAGCAGGTAAATATGTGGGGGTAGGGCCTGGGTGGGATTGTGGTCGGTGCAGACTCGATGGGCCGAATGGCCTCCTTCTGCACTGTCGGGTTTCTATGATTTCTATGATTTCATTTCCATTCATTAATTCCTAGATCTATCCCTTTGAAAAATGCATTTTATGCACTTGAGTTGCTCCCTGCCATGTAAGTGAAGGATATACTGGTATATCTGCAAATTAAGTTACAACAAGCACATGTGCCACTCAGCTTAATCACTTGTCTATATTTAGGGCCATTTCTCAATTGCTGGTTGCTATTTATCAGTTACTTTGAGATTGTCAGCTTTTGGGATTTGTTTGTGAATATCCTTCCTGCAGTTAGATATATTTAAACAACACAATTTTTTGAATGGTATGCTATGTCTCTAATAGTGTAACTCAAAATCCTTTTATTAATTTATTTTCACACTAAAAAGGGGTTTACATTTTGATTCCACAATAAACTGCTTTAGAAGAAATGGTAGTCACCAGATGAGACGCTACACATTGTTTCTTGGTTAGGTTGGTGAAGAAACGAGATGAATTTCTTTTCTCTATCTGCAACATCAGCAGGGCTTCCAGAGACACAGTACAAAAAGCTTAAGAACAATCATTTGCAGCATTTCCTCAGGTTTGTTTAGCCAATCAGCTGCCCAAGTTACATCAATAGATTAGGAGAACTGCAAAGGGATATTGCTAGGTTAAACAAATGAGCAAAAATTTGGCACACAGAATATAATTTGAAAAAAGTTGAGGTTGTCCAATTTCTTAAGGAGAAAAGAAAAGCAAAATATTATTTAAGTGGTGAGAGAATACAAAATGCTGGAGTACAGGCAGATCTGGGTGTCCTCATACAGGAGACACAAAAAGTTAGCTCGCAGATACAAGTACTTAGGAAGGCAAATTAAATGCTGGCCTTTATGGCAAGGAGAATGGAGTACAAGAGTAGGGAAGCCTGGTTTTAGTCCCCTTATTTAAGGGGGAAAGCAGTTCAGAGAAGGCTCCACAGGCTGATTCCTGGGATGAAGGGGTTGCCTCATGGGGAAAGGTTGAGCAAGTTATGTCTATACCCATTGGAGTTTACTAGAACTCTTATTGAAGATTATTGGTGATCTTATTGAAACATATAAGATTCTGAGGGAGTTTGAGAGGGTGTTTCCCCTGTGAGGAATCCAGAACTAAGGGGCAAAGTTTCAAAATAAGGTGATGGCGGTATTTAAGATGGTGGTGACAAAGTATTTCTTCTCTCAACGGAATTTTCTTTCCCAGAGGCTGTGGAGGCTGAATTAAATATATTCAAGTCTGAGATAGACAAATTCTTGAACTATAGGAAAGTCAAGGGTTATGGGCCAGGATTTTCATCCTCAAGGCAGGTAGTGAGCGTTGGGAAGATTCCCTGCTCGGTCTGCCCACCTCAGGAGAAAGTGCCTGCAAAGTCAAGATCTTCATTGCCTGAAGGCAACTGCGGGCTGGAGTCAGTCCAGTGACCCGAGAAAATGTTTGGAGACAGCCACAGGGGGCTGAAAAGGCCTGCTGCCTTGGTGCTGTGGGATCTTGTCCCAGTTAAATAAAAAACGCAAGAGTCCTTTCTCTCCACACTCTCTCCTTCTCCAACACTCCCCATTTCCCATCCTTGCCGCCTCATACCCCCACCCACCCCCGACGTTGTCTCATGCCTCCCTCTGCAAAGCAATGTTACTTCCATGCCCATTGACCTAGAACTAATGAACCCTATAGTAAGTAGGATGTGTAAAAAAGAAAAGCTTTAAAAAGTCTGAGAGCCCAGACAACCATTACAGTTGTTGACACAGGAGCACCCCAGAGAAAACATTGTTTAATTGACAGCTCAGAATCTCTGGTCTCTGCTGTCATTTTCACAGTGTCTATTTACACATTACAAAGTCGTTTTAAGGGTTTATGCATTTTATTATTGATTCTATACAGGATCTGAACGATTGACATTTTTATGGCCTTCTGAGTGAAATGACTTTTTTCAACATAGTAGAAAGTTAAGAATGGATTTCTTTCTTTAAAGCTTATTTTTACACATTCTACTGTCACTATATGGTTAATTTGCTCTATACAGTGTACAGAGAGTTAATGAGCATGAAAATGTAATAGTTTAGCAATATGGGACATGAGGCGCCTAAGGTGGTGGGTGCAAAGGCAGAGCTTGGCATTAGGGGTTTGAGATGGATCTTTTGAACATAGCCTTTAACAGGTCTCCTCATATAGACTAGGGTTCATGACTCTGAGGGGCTGTGAACCATGCCTCTTTAAAAACTTGGCCTGATTCCTTGAACATTGCGGAGGTGAAGTACATGCCCATCCCTGCAATTAAGCCAGCAAGGCTGGGAGTGCTGCTTGCATGCTTTTTATAGGAACCAGCCCACACCATTTAAAGGCACTCCTAAAAATTAGACAGCCCAGAAGGGATCAGGAATTTGGAATTGAGATCAGAATTCAGAGTGAGGCTAGAAGTCTGATCATTTTCTCCTCAGCACTTTCATTGCAGCTTAATGGCTGGATGACTTTCCCGTTGATCCATTTTAGGAACCCTATTTGCGTTCACTAATGTATCATGAATGTTCATTAAAAACGCAACTCGCTGGAATCACGTTCTCCCTCAATAAGTACCATGCCAGTGGGAAATTAGACTGGTCTGATTTACAACCGGATGTTAGTGTTGTGCATCTTTCCACCTTCACTTCACTCATGACTTGGAGGTCCCAACAACTTGGGGACTGTGTTTGGGATGGGGGGTTGGGGGAGGTGGGGAGGCGGCATAGTGAATAGGAAGAGACATGAGGGTGAAGGGAACAAGGTGGGGAACGCCGAGGGATGACTGGGGGTGAGTGGGGATATTAAGAACACATTGGGGCGGTGGGGATGGCAGGCAGGGGGATATTTAGGATTGGAGTAGCTGGAGTCTGACATCAAGGATGCACGCAGATTCGGGAGGGGATGGTGGAGTTTAGTGTTGCACAAGAGGGAAGGGGTGGACACAGACTCATGACTGGATGTGGAGGAGTTCTGAAGGAAGTGGGCGGGGGGGAATGAATGTCAGTCATTCATAGTCCTGGGACTGAGGCCAAATCGTCATGGTGACAGATTAAAAGCAGTTCTGAGGCTCCATGGACCACATCATCATGGAGTATTAAAGGCAATTCTGAGGGCTTCGCAGGCCTTGCTACCAGGCTATGCTTGGCATGGATATCCTGGTCCCAGTAAGAGGGAGGGACAAGGTCTGCTGAATGGGGTCATGCACAGTATGGTGTGCAGAGTGTGGTCAGTGTCTTGGTGGGTCAATACTTGGGTGCAGATGGAACAGAGATTATCAGGTGAGGTATCGGCACAGGTATATGCAAGAAGCTCCAACAAACCCTACAAACTCTCCTGGTCTCTCCCATGCCGACACTATAGTTAAGAAAGCCCACCAATGCCTCGACTTTCTCAGGAGACAAAGGAAATTTGGCATGTTCACTACAACTCTCACCAACTTCTGCAGATGCACCATTCTTTCTGGTTGTAGCTTGGTATGGCTCCTGCTCTGTCCAAGACCGCAAGAAACTACAAAGGGTCGTGAATGAAGCCCAGTCCATCACTCAAACCAGCCTCCCATCCATTGACACTTCCTGCTGCCTTGGAAAAGCAGCCAGCATAATCAACATAATCAAGGACCCCACGCACCCCGGACATACTCTCTTCCACCTTCTGCTGTCGGGAAAAAGATACAAATGTCTGAGATCACATACCAATCGACTCAAAAACAGCTTCTTTCCTTCTGTCATCAGACTTTTGAATGGACCTACCTCACATTACGTTGATCTGCCTCTACACCCTAGCTATGTCTGTAACACTACATTCTGCATTCTCTCCTTTCCTTCCCTTTGGACGGTATGCTTTGTCTGTATAGCGCTCAAGAAACAATACTTTTCACTGTACACTAATATATGTGACAATAATAAATCAAATCAAATCAAACTCTCAGGGATGATGAAGGCCTCATTATTAGAAAGGTCAGCACATACATCTCTACATCTAGTCAAACGCAAGGTGAAGGCAGCACACCAGTGCAGACCCTGCATATTGTACAGTTGTTGCCACCTGAAGGAGATACTTCGAGAGCCGCAGAGGTTTACATATGTTTGAAGAGACAATAATGGCTCCAGAATAGGTGCTTTCACACTCACAATGACCACAGCTCAGTGTTGATGACACAGCATTAGATTTAACCCTCCAAGACACATGAGCATACTTAATCCTAAAGTGTGTTGCAAAATTTAAAAGGTCAAATCCCAATCTACATTCACTTTTAGGATATGGCCTGACACATCTCCCTTACGTGCCACAAGGAGCAAGTGACGAACATGAGTCCGCTAAACATCATATGAATCCAAGTGGCACAAAGCAATGCAATTATGGAGTGGGAACTCACAGTAAGAGGACACATAGATTCATGTGCAGAGGCATTCACATGTTGAGACCATTATCATGAAATTAAACTGTATTTACAAAGGTGCAAGGTATGTACAGTGAGTGAACACTCATGCAACAATTGTGCTGCCAATACTTCTTAACTTTTCTAACTCAATCATCATGTCATAGTGCAGCCCCGACCCCCACAGCAGAGGTGGAGGCGGTCTGCTGACTTGTTTCCTGAGATGACAGGGCAGACATCCTGTGGAGGCAGAGACCTGGAGGGCCCTGGCCTGCTTTGTGTCTCCTGCTCTAGGGCAGGTGTACACTGCTCAGCCTATGTAGCTGGAGCTGATGGGGATCACAGACAGGGGTGATTGGAAATGGCTGGGCCCTCTTGGAGTCTCCTGGGTAGGTGGTCCAGGGTGCCCAGCTGATCGTCCTCCTCCCATTGGGTGCCTGAGAGTCCCTGCCTGATTCCTTAGAAGAAGGGCACCTGGAGGGAGGCCAAAGACCCCCTCTCATCTGAACACTGATGGATCCCACCTATGCCTAGACTGACAGTACGCCGGTTCGAGTGCAAATCCAGCCCAATCTGCTGGACCAGTGTCTCTAAGGCAACAACTTCCCTTCCCATGGTGACCTTGAGGTGCTCGCATGCCAGAGCCAAGACATCTGAAAGAACAAAGAGAACAAACAACAGTACAGCACAGGAACAGGCCCTTCGACCCACCAAGTCTGTGCCGACACACATGCCTCTCTAATCTAATATTTTCTTGCTTCCATGTGGTCCATATCTCTCTATTCCCTGCCTATTCATGTATCTATCCAAATGTCTCTTGAACTTCGTTATTGAATCTGCTTCCACCACCTCCTCTGGCAGTGCATTCCAGGCATTCACCACCCTCTGCGTGAAAGTTTTGCCCTTTACATCTCTTTTAAACTTTCCCCCTCTCACTTTCAGCGTATGCCTCTGAGTAATTGACCCTTCAACCCTGGGAAAAATTCTCTGACTATCCACTCTATCCAAGCCTGTGATAATATTGTAAACCTCTATCAGGCTCCCATCTCATCCTCCAATGCTCCAATGAAAACAATCCAAGTTTGTTCAACATTTCTTCATAGTACATATCCTCCAAACCAGGTAACATCCTGGTAAATCTCTTCTGCACCCTTTCCAATGCGTCAACATCCTTCCGGTAGCGTGGTGACCAGAGTTGTACACAATGCTCCAAATGCGGCTTAACCAAAGTCTTATACAGCTGCAACATGATTTTCCAATTCCCATACTCAATGCTTTGACCAATGAAGGCCAGCACACCATATGCCTTATTGACTACCTTGTCCAGCTGAGTTGCCACCTTCAGGGAACTGTGGATCTGTACGCCTAGATCCCTCTGTATGCTAATACTTCAGAGGGCTCTACCTTTTACTGTATACTTTGCTTCTGCAGTAGACCTTCCAAATCACATCACCTCACATTTGTCTGGGTTAAATTTCATCTGCCATCTTTCGGTCCCGGTCTCTAGCCAATTTATATCCCGCTGTGTCCTCTGACAATCCGCCTCACTGTCCACTACTTCCCAATTTTTGTATTTACTAATCAGACCACCTACATTTTCCTCTAAGTCATTTATATATATTACAAACAACAGAGGCCAGCGCTGATCCTTGTGGAACACCACTTATCACAGACCTCCAGTTAGAAAAGTACCCTTCCACTGCTACTCTCTGCTTCCTATGCCCAAGCCGGTTTTGCATCCATCTTACCAGCTCACCTCAGATCCCATATGACTTTACTTTCTGTATCAGCGTGCCATGAGGAACTTTACTGAAGGCTTTACTAAGGTCCATGTATACAACATCCACTGCTCTGCCCTGGTCAATTTTTATTGTCACTTCCTCAAAGAATTCAATCAAGTTTGTGAGACACAACCTCCCCTTCACAAAACCATGCTGCCTACCACCAATAAGCCTATTCTCTTCCAGATATGAGTACATCCTGTCCCTAAGAATCTTCTCCAATAATTTCTCCACCACTGATGTAAGGCTCACAGGCCTGTAATTTCCTGGATTGTCTCTTCTACCCTTCTTAAACAGAGGAACAATGTTAGCTACTCTCCAATCCTCTGGAACCTCCCCTGTGGCTAAAGAGATACAAAGGTGTTGGCCAAAGCCTCAGCAATTTCTTCCCTCGCCTTTTTCAGTATTCTGGGATAGACCCTATCTGGCACTGGGGACTTGTCCACCTTAATGTTTTTCAAACCTCCAATACCGTCTCCCTTTTTATCCTAACACATTCTAGAATGTCAACATCCTCCTTTCTACACTCACTATCCATCACATCCTTCTCCTTTGTGAATACTGATGCAAAGTACTCGTTAAGGACCTCACCCATCTCATCTGGCTCCACATACAAATTCCCTTCACTGTCCTTGAGTGGACCTAACCTTTCCTTAGCTACTCTCTTCCTCCTTATATATGCAAAAAATCTTGGTATTCTCCTTAATCCTGCCCTGCCAAGGACATTTCATGGCCCCTTTTTGCCCCCCTAAGACCCTGTTTGGGCTCTTTCCTGCTATCTTTGTATTCTTCAAGAGCCTTATCCATTTTCAACTTCCTGAAATTTATGTATGCCTCCTTCTTCTTTTTCACTAAGCTGACAATCTCTGTTGTCATCCAGGATTCCCGAACCTTGCCATCTTTATCCTTCATTTTTACAGGGACATGCTTGTCCTGAATTGTTAACAACTGACTTTTAAAAGACTTCCAGGTATCGGGTGTGAATTTACCCTCAAACAGCCATCCCCAGTCTACATTCCCTAGCTCCTGCTTAATACTGTTGTAGTTAGCCTTCCCCCAGTTTAGTACTTTCACTCTGGAACTACTTCTATCCTTTTCTACAAGTATCTTGGAACTTATAGAATTGTGATCACTAACATGGACGGACTCCTCCATCCTTCACTCTAGTTTGTTGACTGCCTCCTACGACCCTGCCTGATGTTACATTTGCTGCCTGACTTTGCATCTCCAGCATATATGCAATGGCTGTTTCTAGAGGCTCATCACCTGACTCAGACTCAGTCTGTTCTCTAGCTGTCCTTCCAAGTGTGAAAGATCTGTCTCCTACTGCTGTGGAGACATGTTAGTGAGGTGCTTTCCAGATGGTGATCCTAACCTAATCTACATCTAGGACCACCAAGGTGTGTACCTCTGTGCTTCTGGAGGGTGCAGGTGACGACCGTGATGGATCTTCTTCAAATTGATCCTCTTCTGATGTTGACTGGGACTGATGGGCTGGCTGGACATGTGTCTTAGCCTGTTGGTGCCTGTACAAGAGAAATTATAGATTTCGATCATGAGCAGGCAGAATGAAACATAACACATCATTCACTGTGAATGTCAGGATGTGGTCAACTAATGGCAAATGCATGGGGTTACGGGGACAGGGCAGAGGGGAGGGCCTGGGTTGGATGCTTTTTCGGAGAATCGATGCAGACTCAATGGCCGGATGGTCTTTATCTGTACTGTAGGGATTCTATGGTAATGGAGGGCTCAGCTGTACTGGGTTGCTGTGCGAGAATCATAGAATCCTACAGTGCAGAAGGAGGTCATTTGGCCCATCGAGTCTGCACCAACCACAATCCCACCCAACCTCTATCCCCATAGCCCCACATATTTACCCTGCCAGTCCCCCTGACACCCAAGTAGCAATTTAGCATGGCCAATCAACCTGACCCGCATATCTTTGGACTATGGGAGGAAACCAGAGCACCCGGAGGAAACCCACACAGACACAGAGAGAATGTGCAGACTGTATACAGACAGTGACCCAAGCCGGGAATCGAACCCGGGTCCTTGGCGCTGTGAGGCAGCAGTGCTAACCATTGTGCCACGGTACCGCCTATGGCGATCTTGCCTTCACCACGTGTGTGTGTGTGTCCATCCAGATGTTGTGCCTCCTGACTGCAGTACGTATATTGTCTCATAGTACAGTACAAGTAGACAAGTAGATTAGTTGTGATAGCGTGCCAAATGTCCCTTTAGGATTTGGTTTGTATGACCTTTACCAACTGCCAGATCATAACAGCGGAAAGTTGCATTTCCTTCTTTACAAGATATCCATGATCATGTGTCATTTTGGAAAAGTAACAACGGCAAAAAAGCAAACATTTTAACATTTTTAATTATTTTCCCTCGACCGTGTGCAACCTAGCATGCTGGACACATGTGCTGCTGAATTATTTTTACGTAAAGATTCAGATTTTATTTGGCCTACCAAGAAAAAATCCTTGCCTAATTTTCAGTGCCGAGTTAATATTTCAAAACACCGAAAGGTGTTCAATTTGCTTTCTTAGACTATAAGTAAATGTTAAACACATGTTTGCGGCATCAGCAATAGCCAAGCTAGGAAGAAAATAATCCACCGGGTTTCCAATTTCTGATCAATGTCTGGTGATCCGTGCTAGAAATGGAAATTATACAATGTCAGAATGAGGTTTGATTGTGACCCCACCCTGGTCAAATAGCTTTCCAACAATCCTGATGCGTTTACATATACTTTGCCTACCTGGGCAAATTACTAGAGGTTCACTTTCATGTAAAGAAAGAAGAAAGCTTGTATGCCTCTTAAGCTGGGGTGAAAGCACAGTTGATTTTTTAAAATGTTCAGCTCTCACGTTGGCAATATCGCCATCAGTTCTCTTTATACGCAGTACCATTTTACCTTTTTGTTGTGAGATTTAAGTAATGTTTTAGCAATTTTTTCATGATGATTATGAAAGTAATTTATAAATAACTCATCTATGAAATGGCAGGAATGAATGTGAAGTTGTAATGGTAATCATATATAGTCACATAGACTTAAACATTGCCAAGTGGAAATTGTGAAGATGTGAATTGGGGTATTTGTTTCAGATGAATCGCTTAACTTTTGCCAGGAGGGGGCATGTCTATGACAGAGACTGAATACTGAGAGACAGACCCCCTGTGTCCTTTGAATTCAGACACAGTGATATAATGTTTTTGTAACAGTGCTTTGATTTCATATATTTTTCTACTGTGCTCGGGGAAGAATTTGTTTTTGAAAATGTTGGCTTCCTGTGGTGCACGGCTTCTGCTGCGCTAGATGCAAATTGTATGTTAATCCAGCTGCTGCTGGGAACAAACATCAAAGCTGCTATTGTTTGCTGTGCAAAGGCCAATGATTTAAGAGGAAATGTAAAAGGCTAGTGCGTTCATTCTAACAATAAACATTCCATACTTTACAAAGGGTTTTGCCTTAGTAGAGGTAAAAGCCCTTTATATAATGTTCACAAACTCTTCTGATTTTATGGTTAAACTTGATATTCACCATTTTAGCTGAAATGGTAAAATGCAAATCTGTTCACCTTTAAGTAATGAAATCAGTGAAAATGATCCCCAGGAAAAGGTAATATTTAGCCAAGATTAAACTTCATTAAAAATTAAGAATGCAAATTTAGTTTCACGCCAGTAGTGTTTTATTTTAGGCAATCCCTCGGGATCAAGGATGACATGCTTCCAATCTGGTTTGATGGTTTCTGAGAAGGCTAATGAGCAAGACCTGCAGACTTTACCACATGGTGGTGCTTGAAGGGTTGGACAGATGAGTTGTTTGGAGATTTTCATGCTCTCTCAGACACCTGACTTCACCCTCTGCATGTTCTCAATGAAGACTCTTGATGTCTTTGGTGCCTTCCCAAATGAACCCTGTTGTGTTTTGTATAGAGAAAGATTAACATGCTCAGCTGCAGGCATTGTTGCATTAACTTTTTTTAACACCTCCCTTTAGGGCAGCAGAGAAAGCTATATAACAAAATGTTCAGACCTTGCAATATACAACTATCCCACCCCAGTTAAAAAAAAACTTATGCACTAAAGTGTAAAATGGCACATGTACATGGTTTTCCAGAAGGGGTGGCTAATTGATGAAGATGTTATAGACAAAATGACAAAGGGAATGTAAATGCTGGTGATCGTGGTTGAGAAGGGTGCAGATAGCGGCACATTAAGAGATCAGAATGTGTAAATGGCAAAACAAAGGTAAGCAGAGTGTTAAAGGACAACCTGAGACATGTAACAGATGACCGTAGTGTGGAAGGGGGTGGGGAGGAGGCGGGGGGGGGGGGAAGGGGGGAAGAGGAGGCAAGAGGGGGAAACAAGATGGAAAGCGGGATCTTTCATAACCGCTGGCAACAGATGATCTCCCAATCCTCATGGCGCCAAATTGCGAAGAATGTAGCATATGTGATTCGCTAGATTCCTGGACATGCAGAGATGTCAGCAATACTGTCTCTTGCACATCTGAAGGGAAGACAGGTAAGACCCAGGACATGCGAGCTTCTATGAATGATGTGTGGATGGGGCCATACTGCCCCTTGCTCCTGTAGGTGAATCCCCTGTCTTATGCATGCCTGGTACCGCATCATCCATCGTCTTCTTCTCCTTCTCTTCTGACTGCATGCACTAATAGCAGAAACAATCAATGCAGCATCCATTTGTTGATGGCCTTCTCTCTGCAGCATACATCAGAGAAAGACATGTCAGCATGAGGCTCCAAAGGTCCTATTTCTTCCCATGATGAATAATGACTCACTGGTGGACAAAGGGCTTGGTAATAGTGCAGGCAGATAATCTCAGGTCTAGGCTAAGGTGTGCTTCAATGTTTACTCTTCCCCCTACCCTTTAGATGAGGACACTAGACTCTTTGGCATTAGATGTTTTGTCAAGATATGAGATTATTTTGGGGTGCGGGGAGCCGGTGCTGTCACTTCTCAAGTGTGTACCTGTGAGTGGAACGATTGTAATAAGCATGTGAGGCAGATCAAGTCGTACAATAGCTCTTGGCTCCCTTCTTGCTCTGGGGAATTTCAAGACTGTGACCAAAGAGTTAATGCAAGGTGATTGATTAGTGCCACTTACTGGTACTATTAATCTCACACGAGTGCCCTTCATTGATAGCTTTCTTGATTTCCTTCATTGTGAATAAAGGGCTTATAAACTGTCTCTGCTCTGCATCTCTCTTCATCTGAGAATACCGATAGCTGTTGGCTGGTCCTTTACTCGCCATCCCCCACCCTGCCCTCCTCCTCACCCAAAGTCCTTGAACTTTTTTAAAGGCTGAGATTTTTAGGTTATTAATCAGCACAGGAATTAAGGGTGATGGAGATAGGGCAACAAAGTGGACTTCGTGAGTGTTAGATCAGCCATGATCTTATTAAATGGCAGAGCAAGCTCGAAGGGCTGAATGGCCTACTCATGTTCCTATTTCTTATGGCCTCATTGTCAATCATTTCATGTTGCAAGATGGTGGTGCTGAGGTCTCAGTGCCAGACCTGTTTGACCTCTCCCTGTGTGAGCGTGAAAATCCCTCCCAGTGTTCTGGTGGAGCAGGATACTGAGGTTTACCTCACACCATGACCTCTTAATCCTTACACTCAAAACCTCAACCCCATTACGAGCACAAATGTGCTTATGACCTGAGTGGACCTCCCCATCTTGAGACCTCAGGCATAGTGTGATGTTGAAACCCTCTCCGCTGCACAGATCTTCTACAGCACTCAGTCATGTGTAAGTACCCCACCCTCTGCCCTGCCCCCCCAAGTGTCGGCCTTGCTCAGATGCCCCTTGTCATGCAGCAACCCGAATGCCCATTCCCTGAGTGGGGGCCTCACCCTGCAGCCCCTTGTGCTGCTGCAGCCCGAATCCCGAATGTCCATTCCCCAAGTTTGGGTCTTGTCCTGCAGCTGACGTAAAGCCACCCTGCCTTACCACTGCTTCAATGCCCCACCACTACCCTGAGAGTGAAGTGTTGTTGGTAACTGAGCCTGACGAAGAATCCTTGATGCTAGGAGCGCTGTGCGCGGGATAGGCGAGCAAACCTCGAGTCCTGAGGGATGTGTGGATCGCCAGGTTCACGATACTTATGTAGCATTGTGAAAGACTTCGGTGTTGATGGCCTATTGATACAGTGTGGAGGGAGGATTCCAGTGAGCGCTATTTTTAATGACTATGCATGAGATTTAAGTTTACGTTAAAGATGTTCCTGACTTTGTGCGGTGGGAAACACGACCCACCATTCGAGGCTTGACAGCACTATCACAAACTGGTTTTATGACAATGGAAGACACATTTTTGTGCTCTTGTGATATTTTCTGCCCACCATGGTGCAGGAAGGAGAGGAAAATTCCACCTCATGACTCACTTTGCTCCACTGGTGGATTCTGTGATATTGGAAACTTTCTGTTTCTTTGTGACTTTTACTTTCTTTCTGACTTGTACAGGGGGAATTTGGACTACAGGAGGTTTATTCCCTTCTTTCATCAGATTTCCTCTTTCAAGCAAATAGAACATAGAACATAGAACATAGAACATTACAGCGCAGAACAGGCCCTTCGGCCCACGATGTTGCACCGACCAGTTAAAAAAAAAAACTGTGACCCTCCAACCTAAACCAATTTCTTTTCGTCCATGAACCTATCTACGGATCTCTTAAACGCCCCCAAACTAGGCGCATTTACAACTGATGCTGGCAGGGCATTCCAATCCCTCACCACCCTCTGGGTAAAGAACCTACCCCTGACATCGGTTCTATAACTACCCCCCCTCAATTTAAAGCCATGCCCCCTCGTGCTGGATTTCTCCATCAGAGGAAAAAGGCTATCACTATCCACCCTATCTAAACCTCTAATCATCTTATATGTTTCAATAAGATCCCCTCTTAGCCGCCGCCTTTCCAGCGAGAACAATCCCAAATCCCTCAGCCTCTCCTCATAGGATCTCCCCTCCATACCAGGCAACATCCTGGTAAACCTCCTCTGCACCCTCTCCAAAGCCTCCACATCCTTCCTGTAATGTGGGGACCAGAACTGCACACAGTACTCCAAGTGCGGCCGCACCAGAGTTGTGTACAGTTGCAACATAACGCTACGACTCCTAAATTCAATCCCCCTACCAATAAACGCCAAGACACCATATGCCTTCTTAACAACCTTATCTACTTGATTCCCAACTTTCAGGGATCTATGCACACATACACCTAGATCCCTCTGCTCCTCCACACTATTCAAAGTCCTCCCGTTAGCCCTATACTCAACACATCTGTTATTCCTACCAAAGTGAATTACCTCACACTTCTCCGCATTAAACTCCATCCGCCACCTCTCGGCCCAACTTTGCAACCTGTCTAAGTCTTCCTGCAAACTACGACACCCTTCCTCACTGTCTACCACACCACCGACTTTGGTGTCATCAGCAAATTTGCTAATCCACCCAACTATACCCTCATCCAGATCATTAATAAATATTACAAACAGCAGTGGCCCCAAAACAGATCCCTGAGGTACACCACTTGTAACCGCACTCCATGATGAATATTTACTATCAACCACCACCCTCTGTTTCCTATCCGCTAGCCAATTCCTGATCCAATTTCCTAGATCACCCCCAATCCCATACATCTGCATTTTCTGCAGAAGCCTACCATGGTGAACCTTATCAAACGCCTTACTAAAATCCATATATACCACGTCCACTGCCTTGCCCCCATCCACCTCCTTGGTCACTTTCTCAAAAAACTCAATAAGGTTAGTAAGGCACGACCTACCTGCCACAAAACCATGCTGACTATCACCTATCAATTCATTACTCTCCAAATAACTATAAATCCTATCCCTTATAATTTTTTCCAACATCTTGCCGACAACAGAAGTGAGACTCACCGGTCTATAATTCCCGGGGAAGTCTCTGTTCCCCTTCTTAAACAATGGGACAACATTCGCTAACCTCCAATCTTCTGGTACTATACCAGAGGCCAACGACGACCTGAAGATCAGAGCCAGAGGCTCTGCAATCACTTCTCTTGCCTCCCAGAGAATCCTTGGATAAATCCCATCCGGACCAGGGGATTTATCTATTTTCAGACCCTCCAGAATATCCTGCACATCCTCCTTATCAACTGTAATACTGTCTATTCTACTCCCCTGCAACCCAGTGTCCTCCTCAGCTATATTCATGTCCCCTTGCGTGAACACCGAAGAGAAATATTGGTTCAATGCTTCACCAATCTCCTCCGGTTCCACACATAACTTCCCTCTGCCATCTATAACTGGCCCTAAACTTGCCCTAACCAACCTTCTGTTCTTGACATACCTATAGAACGCCTTAGGATTCTCTTTAACCCTATCCGCCAAAGTCTTCTCATGTCCCCTTTTAGCCCTTCTAAGCTCGCTCTTCAACTCCCTCTTAGCCAATCTAAAGCTTTCTAGTGCACTACCCGAGTGCTCACGTCTCATCCGAACATAAGCCTCCTTTTTCTTTTTAACCAACAAAGAAACTTTTTTGGTGCACCACGGTTCTCTAGCCCTACCAATTCCTCCTTGCCTGACAGGGACATACCTATCACAGACTCGCAGTAGCTGCTCCTTGAAAAAACTCCACATGTCGGACGTTCCCAGTCCCTGTAAACTCCTAGTCCAACCTATGTTTCCTAATTCTCTCCTAATAGCCTCATAATTACCCTTCCCCCAGCTAAAACCACTGGCCCGAGGTTCATGCCTATCCCTTTCCATCACTAAGGTGAACGTAACCGAATTGTGGTCACTATCACCAAAATGCACACCAACTTCCAAGTCTAGCACCTGGTCTGGCTCATTTCCCAGCACCAGATCCAATATAGCCTCACCTCTAGTTGGCCTGTCTACATACTGAGTCAAAAAACCTTCCTGCACGCTTTGAACAAAAACTGACCCCTCTAACGAGCTAGAGCTATAACAATTCCAGTCAATATTAGTCAAGTTAAAATCCCCCATAACAATTGCCCTATTACTTTCACTCCTAAGCAGGATTGACTCCGCAATCCTTTCCTCAACCTCTCTAGAACTTTTAGGAGGTCTATAAAAGACTCCCAACAGGGTGACCTCTCCTCTCCTATTTCTAATCTCCGCCCATACTACCTCAACAGATAAGTCCTCATCAAACCTCCTCTCTGACACTGTGATACAATCTCTGACCAATAATGCTACCCCTCCCCCTCTTCTACCTCCTTCCCTACTTCGACTAAAACATTTGAACCCCGGGACCTGCAGCATCCATTCCTGCCCCTGCTCTATCCATGTCTCTGAAATAGCCACAACATCGAAGTCCCAGGTACTGATCCACGCTGCAAGTTCACCCACTTTATTGCGAATACTCCTGGCATTGAAGTATACACATTTCAAACCCTGCTCCACCCCACCTCTGCAATGCCGTGCATTGCAGTCCCCATCCATGCATCCCTCACTTTCAGCCCCACTACTCAGGATCCCTCCCCCCCCCCGAATCAGTTTAAACCTCCCTGCATGGCCTTAGCAAATTTACCCCCCAGGATATTGGTCCCCTTCTGATTAAGGTGTAGACCATCCTTCTCATAGAGGTCACACCTTCCCCAGTACGAGCCCCAATTGCTTAAGTACCTGAACCCCTCCCTCCTGCACCATCCCCTCAGCCATGAATTCAAACCTTCCCTCTCCCTATTCCTCTCTAAACTATCCCGTGGTACAGGCAAGAGTCCAGAGATAACCACTCTGTCAGTCTTGGCCTTTAGTTTCCACCCCAACTCCATAAATCCCTGCCTAATATCCCCTTCCCCTATCCTCCCTATGTCGTGTGTCCCCACATGTACAATAACTTGTGGTTTATCTCCCTCCCCCCTAAGAGTCCTGAATACCCTGTCAGACACATCCCGGACCCCAGCCCCTGGTAGGCAACACACCAACCCTGAGTCCCTACCTTTAGTTCCGACCCTCCTATCTGTCCCCTTAATTGTGGAGTCCCCAATCACAAGGCCCAGTCTTTTACAGCCCCTAACCACCTGAGCTTTCTCACTCGGCTCACCCCCAGAGATCTGCTCTCTATGCTCAGTTGATTCCTCCTCAACTGTAGCCTCCAGCACCGAAAACCTATTATGGAGGGGAACCGCCCCAGGGGATTGTCTTCCCGATTGCTTCTTACCCCTCCTCCTGGCATTGACCCAAGCCTCATTTCTAGGAGTTACTATTTCTCTATAACTCCTATCAACTTCCACCTCCGCCTCCCGAATTATGCGGAGTTCCTCTAACTCCCCCTCCATCTCCTTTACACGCTCCTCCAGAAGCTGCAATCTAATGCACTTCTTACAACTAAAATCTCCTGAAACACTACTGGATTTCCTCACCACATACATCCCACAGGAGATGCAGCATACTGCCTGAACTGCCATCCCTGAAGCCATTACCAGCAAGAAAAAAAGAAAACAAAAAAAACTTCCCCACACTTATAATTAGGTTAGAGGAGGATGGAAGGGTGGGATCCTCTACCAGTGTAGAGGATCGGGTATCTCCTCTGCACCAATTTATAGGGCTAGGGGCCCGAGAGAAAAAAAAACTACAGCTACCGGCAGGCTTCGCGATACATGATAGTATACATGATGGAGTTGCTCTCCAATCTTCACTAGCTATGTGAATGCACCTAGCTTCTTTGTAACAGTTCCAGTCGCACACTTATTCTTATCTCATTGGTCATTTTTCACCATGTCTTTCTGACCAGCACTGAACTTTCTAAGATTTCATGCCTGGCGTATCATGACTCATCTTTGTCTTGCTTTTCTCTTAACTTTGCTGTTGATGTCAGGCTTCAGCAAACTAAACCTTGTTCTTGAAATGTGTTTAAACACTAACTCGTAAAGTGAACCACCTGTTGTCGACTGTGGGGTTATCCTGTAAGAGAACAAAAAATTGTCTAGTCTGTTCTGAAGAGAAACATGGAAAGTACTGTTTAGCTTGTCACATAGAAGTAACTAATACTTCTGTAAAGATCGCATCAGAACTTCTTTCTGCAGCACCCCCATTCAATGCTGGGTGATATGATGGTATTAGAGTGTAATTAACTGTAGTCTTATTAAAAAATATTTAATACTCTTCTGACATAAACAGTGGACCAGACTGTCAATACCTCTGGCAACCAATAAATTGCAAATCAACTTCTCAAAACCTCAACAGTTTTGACTCTTTTGGTATTGGACGTAGAGTAAACATTCATCCACTTGCAATAGCTGGCCACCAGATCAAGGCACACTTTCCCTTCCACTTCAAAGAAATTGACATATACTCATTTCTACAGTTTTCTTGTGTTTGACCACGGAATAAAAGGAACCTTGATTCGATAATTTCTCATTCTGAGACATACTTCATAACTTTTCACCTATTCTTCAATATCATTGCATACCTTTCATACTCTTCAGGCCAAGGCATAATTGAACATTTCAATGAGCACCACATCCTCGTGAATTCCTTCACTAATTTTCCTGGTGGGCACTGGTGTATGTACAGCAAATCACAGGTAACTCAGTAGGCAAAAAATTAATCAGTGCTCATGGGAAATTTTGAAAGAACATCTGCATTTGTATGATCTGCTGACTTAATGATATTTAATATCATACTGATGAGACATCAAAATCAATGTTTATTTCTAAAGCCATGCTGCCACTTGAAAGGATACTCCCTTCTTTGAACCAAATAGCACTGTAAGGGCTTGGCGGTCGGTTAACAAAATAAACTTCCTACCATTCAAGTATTTGTGGAATCTAGTAGCATTGTATATAATCAGGTGAAGTTAGTATTGGAGTGGAATATGATGATACATCCTATTGCTTGCCATTGGTTGTGGAAGGAGGGAACAAAGTCTCAGTGATGGGAAGGAATTGGCTTAAGAATATACGGTTAAACTGCGTCAAGTTATTTACAGTAGGGATCAGCAAGAGTGCTTCTGTCATTGAGCAAGTGCTAAAAGAGCACAACATGGTCTTTGAATAAGGAGGATCAAAAGATACAATTAACCATCAGTACAATATCCTTCTGTTGTACATTGCACTAAGTAAGACTAATACATGCTCAACTGCAGGCAGCAAACATTGAACTAACTTTATTTACATCTCTTCAACAGAGCAGCAGCGAGGACAATATGCTCAGATCTTGCAATATACCACAAACCTTCTCCATTTTGGTCAGTCACAAGCCAGGACTCCCATGAGTCGGTGGGGATGTTTGACCTCTTCAGGGATGCTTTGATGATGTCCCTAAAGAGTTCCTCCTGTCCTCCTGGGAGTCCCCTGCCATGATCATGTTCTGAGTAAAGTAGTTGCTTCTGGAGTCTGGTGTCTGATGTATGAATTACGTGTCCCATCTAGCAGAGTTGGTTTTGAGTGATTAGCACCTGGAAACTGAGCATGTTGGCTTTGGAGAGGACACTGCTGCTTGACCACCTTTCTTGCCACCATTTTTGGAAAACTTTGCAAAGGCACTGCTAGTGGTACTTCTCCAATGCCTTGAGGTGCCTGCTGTAGGTTGTCCAAGTCTCCAAAGCATATAGGAGCACAGGGATCACTGCTGCCTATTTCTATTCCACTGGTGCATATTTCATTTTTTACTATATGGCTCTGCAAATTCATTCCTTGCTGTAATTGCAGAAGTGTCCTAATGCACTTATCTGCCACCAACTTTTCAATGTTGTTCCAGCCCATTTCAGGATGAATCTTTCAATCTTTACTCAATGAATTTTTAAAAATACAGTTGTCACTGTATAGGTTGAAAGGAATCCAGCATTATAGGTATCCATGTCATTAAAGGTAGCAACACAGCTTAATAAGATCATAAAGGAAGTAAAGCATCGAGGTTCATTTCTCGAGGGATAGAATTGAAAATCAGGGAAGTAATGTTAAACTTGTACCAAACAGTTAGGCCACAGTTGGAGTACTGTGCACATTTCTGATCTGCATATTAATAAAGGGATATAGAGGCACTAGAGAGATACAAAAAGATTTGCGAGCTACTAGAACTGGGGGAATGAATTTATCAGGAAAGGCTGAACAGGCTGGGCTCTTTATCTTGGAACTCCTGAGGCATGACCTAATAGAGGCTTTTAAAATTTGAAGGGGTTTGACAAAGTAGATCTGTAGAAAATGATTCCTCTTGTGGGGAGTCCAAAATTAGGAGCCATAAATATAACATAGTTACAAATAAATCCAATAAGGAATTCAGGAGAAACCTATTTACTGAAATGTGATTAGAATGTGGAACACGCTCCCACATGGAGTTATTGAGGCGAGTAACATAGATTAATTTAAGTTAAATGAAGCTAGACTAACCACATGAGAGAGAAAGGAATAGAATGATTAAGTGAAGATGGGCAAAAGTGGCTCATGTGGAACTTAAACACCAATATAGTCCTGTTTCAGTGCTGTTGATTCTGTATAATTCTGTATTAGGCTAACAATTATGTGGAGATGCCGGCGTTGGACTGGGGTAAACACAGTAAGAAGTCTCACAACACCAGGTTAAAGTCCAACAGGTTTATTTGGTAGCAAATGCCACTAGCTTTCGGAGCACTGCTCCTTTGTCAGGTAAGTGGGAGTTCTGTTCACAAACAGGGCATATAAAGACACAAACTCAATTTACAAAATAATGGTTGGAATGCGAGCCTTTACAACTAATCAAGTCTTAAAGGTACAGACAATGTGAGTGGAGAGAGCGTTAAGCACAGGTTAAAGAGATGTGTATGGTCTCCAGACAGGACAGTTAGGGCTTGTCACAAGTGGCACTTGCTACCAAATAAACCTGTTGGACTTTAACCTGGTGTTGTGAGACCTCTTAAGCTAACAAAGCAGAGCAATGCAAGTTAGGCACTTCTCCAGTAGGAAAAGAAGAAAGTCACATGACAAAGTAGCTCTGTCCGTCCTCGTGGGACACTCAGTAGCAACAGAGCTCTGATAAGGGTCATCTAGACTCAAAATGTTGGCTCTATTCTTTCCCCACAGATGCTGTCAGACCTAAGCAGCAACTCACGATACTATTATAGACCTAAGAGCAGTAGTGTCTAAACAAAAAAACTAAGTGAGGCATTAATGTGGACCAATAAATTATACTAGCAAATACCTCCACTGACATTGTTATAGTAGATCAGAAATGACAGTGTTGTTCAGGGATAATCAGGTGTGGAAAGTGGAGAAATGCATTTGGCCTTGATGAATTTGGACAAAATATTATGAGATATGAGTTTGTGGCATTGAGACGCATTCTTTTTGAGAGGTTCCTCAATTTGAACCAGACTGTTATGATGGTCACGGAGGAATCATCAATAGATCTCCTTGTGGGCCTTGTAGAATACGAGAATGGAGGCTGGCCCAATAGGGAAGGCATGATGTGGAGATGCCGGCATTGGACTGGGGTAAACACAGTAAGAAGTCTCACAACACCAGGTTAAAGTCCAACAGGTTTATTTGGTAGCACAAGCCACTAGCTTTCGGGGCGCTGCTCCTTACCTGATGAAAGCTAGTGGCTTGTGCTACCAAATAAACCTGTTGGACTTTAACCTGGTGTTGTGAGACTTCTTACTGTAATAGGGAAGGAGCCATGATGTGGAGATGCTGGCGTTGGACTGGGGTACACACAGTAAGAGTTTTAACAACACCAGGTTAAAGTCCAACAGGTTTATTTGGTAGCAGCAGGAGGTTTAAAACCAACTGGTTCACTTGGACTGGCAGTCGAAATACTTTGTGGCTGACTTGTACACAACAGTTGCTGAGCGGCACTTTGAGCACATTGTAAATAAAGGATGATGGTGACGGAAGACTGGCCTCAATCAGATTATTGCTCAGACATTTTTTTAAAATTAATTATGTAAATAACCATAATAGTCAAGACACCCAGGCTTGCTGTTGGGCAGCATTCAAAGCAGATCACATGACGCTCTTCATACACCCCATTTTAACTTGAATTAATGAGTTCGTTCCAAAATATAATCATCTTATAAAATCTCACAATCATAATAACAGGTAAGGTGGAACATCCTTAATACTAAAGTCCTTTTATGGTGCTACAACAGGCATAACGTATTACAGGTACTGACATGGGTTTTCTCATAACAGCATTAATACAGGAACATTTGCAATGAAACACAGGCTCCCATGTACAGTAAAGAATCACAGCATCCCTACAGTGCAGAAAGAGACTATTTGGCCAATTGACTCTGTATTGACTCTCCGAAAGAGCATCTTTCCCAGGCCCATGCCCGCCCTATCCCCATAACCTCGTGCATTTCCATGGCTAATCCACCTAACCTACACATCTGGTGACACTAAGGGGCAATTTCGCATGGCCCATCCACCTAATCTGCACATCTTTGGACTGTGGGAGGAAACCGGAGCACCTGGAGGAAATCCATGCAGGCACGGGGAGAACCTGCAAACTCCACACTGATAATCACCCAAGGTTGGAATTGAACCTGGGTCCCTGGTGCTGTGAGGTAGCAGTGCTAAGCACTGTGCCACCATGCTGCCCATAAATAAATATATTTATTATGGATGCAACAGTGATATGGGGAGTTAACTTATTTTTCCCGGTAGTGTGTGAGGTAAATAATGGGGATAGGGAGACCCAGGGTAAAACATACTGAGATAAAGTGTTAAATGTTCACACTTGAAAGCAAAGGCAAGAGTAGCTGTGCTGATTGTGGATAGATTTTCTTTCTCTGAAGTTGTGGGCAGAAAAGAGAGAGAGGAGAATGTCTCATCAGAGAGAGATAGAGGCCATTGGTGTTCTTAGAAGAGAGAATAAGGCTGTGGGTTTTCAGTGAGCTACCAAGCAGAAATGTGGGAGGAAAGATGGTCTCTGGTCAAAGAGACACATCCCGTGGCAACCTAAGGAATCCAGAAGATTTGACGAGGTGTGGCAGGGGGACCAGATTAGGGAGGCTGCGTGGCAAGAATCGACAGAGTGGGCTTTACTGCTGGTATTCAGTTCAGGACTTCCCCAGAAACTGAGAAGTGCCTATTGATGGTCACTCGACATTTTCAATTTGGTGAAACAGGGAGAAGCCTTCCTCACGTCCATTCTATCCAGGCCTTTCGATATTCTGTAAGTTTCAATGAGATGCACCCTCAGCCTTCTAAACTCCATCGAGTACAGACCCAGAGTCCTCAAATGCTCCTCATATATCAAGCTTTTCATTCCCAGGATCATTCTCGTGAAACTCCTCTGGATCCTCTCCTTAGATAGGGGGCCCAAAAATTGCATGCCATGGTTGAAATTCTGCCCAACATGTGATTTTTGAAAAATAAATTAATTTAAACATTTTTAATGCCTTGGATCTTCTCTACTTCCAGTGCCGACGCTTACATGATCTTTTCCAAACTGATATTTTCTCACAGGTAAGTAGTTGTAAATGTAATCTTCACCTGTAAGATTTTTAAAGCTTTTTCAAAGATATATACCTGATCCAACTTTCCCTGCAGTTTTATTTACCTGGCTTACCAAGGCGACCATCGGCCTTTAACTGCTCTGCTTCCTTCCGCCATTTCTCCTACCTGCTCTGGATGCCATTCTTAGTCATGATGTGGAGGTGCCGGCGTTGGACTGGGGTAAACACAGTAAGAAGTTTCACAGCACCAGGTTAAAGTCCAACAGGTTTATTTGGTAGCAAAAGCCACAAGCTTTCGGAGCCTTAAGCCCCTTCTTCAGGTGGCTTTTGCTACCAAATGAACCTGTTGGACTTTAACCTGGTGTTGTTAAACTTCTTATTGTGCCATTCTTAGTCCAGTCTGTGGCCCAAAGGGTGTAACAATTTTAAATTTATATTTTTTATCTGCCCTGCACCAATTAAAAAAATACTTCCACTATAGCAGGCTGGTCTGCTCGCTCCCTTCTCCATTGCTTATCACAATTCTGCCAATGTCATGCCCCTCTTCCTACATAACTGTCTGTGAACACTGACACAGATGTGAATTTAGTTCTGAATATTCTTGCCACCCTTCTCCCCTTTAGACCAAGGGTCTCCAAACGACGGCCCGCGGGCCACATCCGGCCCGCGGCGGGTCACATCCGGCCCGGATACAATAAATTTTATTCATTCATTTATAGAACTGATTTTTTTCTTTGGCCCGCGAAGATGTGTAGAATATACGATGTGTCCCTCGTACTGAAGAGTTTGGAGACCGCTGCTTTAGACCCTAATGTCAGCTGTGGCTCTGTGGTAACATTTTGTGTTTTGGGTTTCAAGACCACTCTGGAGACTTGAGCACAAGTTCAGGGCGGCTACTATCGTGCAGTGCTAAGTCTGCTGCATTGTCAGAGGTGCCGCCTTTTGGGTGAGTAAATTGCCTTCTCAGGTGTACGTAAAAGATCCCATAGCATTATTTCAAAGTAGACCAAGGGATATCTCCCCAGTGTCAATAATTATCTCTCAAACAATACCACTGTAGATTATCTAGTCATGATCACATTTCTGTTTGTGGAATGCTGTAAATTGTCTGTTGCATTTTCTGCATTCCACCAGTGACGACACTGGTTGTAAAGCACTTGGGGACATTCTAAGGCACTATGGTTATTTCTTTAGTATCAAATTTACTTTGTTCTTAAGATAGCAATTTTACAAAACAGCAAACAGCAATCTATTCCAGGTGCCCCACCTTTATCTATAACTCCAAGTTATAGTTAAAATCAATGTAAGCACAGGATATGTAAATTAGTGCATTCTGTGTCAAATTAATATCATATGCACAGTTGGCAGAGTGTTCCATTTTGTCATTGATTATGTGCTTGTAAATGCAGAGTGAAAAATCAGTCATAGTAAATATAATTTCTTAAATTGTTATGCAATAAATTTAATAGATTTGAAGACTTATCATCATCTTTTAAATGCATAGAGAAATCCTACCAAAAGAGAGACGAGATTTAATTATTATACAGCATTTTAAGTTGTCTAAAGTCACAGTTAGATAATGATGGGGTGGTAGAGAGACTGCATTCCTGATGTATGTTGTTTCTTTTTCTGAACATTGCAGAAAATAAGCAGAATAAACCTATAAAAACTGATAAAGTCAGGAGTTACATCATGATTTTAAACTTTTTTCAACAACTCAACATAAAATATAGGTATTTGAGATTATTATTTTAGAAGCTGACCACAATTTCTGGGAAATATCCATTATGTATTTTACATTCTAACAGGCACACGGTTCCACACTCTCAGTGGTATTTTTCTTACCTTCTTGACGTCATTGTGCTTTGCAAGAGTTACCATGGAGATAACCAATCACCCTGGAGATATGCCTGGTGGAAAGAATAGCACAGATTTTTGCCTTATTTGGCTTAATGTCTTTAAAATTCATTATATTTTTATGAGACTATTACATTGCTGAGAACAAGTTGTCTTGTTCACATTTTAAAACATATCTTCAGAAAACCGACATGGAAAACCTTACCAGAAAATTAAACTAAAATATAATGTGTCTTTCATGGAACTAATTGTAAAATAGAGCCAACCATATCATGTTATATCTGGCACAATTTTTAAACACCTCTGTAATTTTTTTCCTAGTTACTCCCCTTTAATTTTAAAAAAAATGTTATTTTGCTCTTACTTCAACTCCATCTGGGCTGTGCTCCATTCCCATAGAAAATGACTTGCTCTCTTGATTTCCCCCTGCCCCAACCCAACCCCAAGCTGTTCTATAATTCATTGTAGATGGTGATGAGAGCGAGTGATTGAGATGACTTGCACATGATTTTCCCTACCCATCAGATAGGGAAGGTGTCAGATTGCATGTGGCATCTTTCTGTTGGCACAGTTGAAATTGGGAACTGACTGCAAAGGGGAAGTGTACACAAACTAATGCTTAACCCTGCAGCAGAAAATTGTCCTTTTAAGTATCATAGCATAATACTCAGTTTTCAAGACCTGCAGAGAGCATGAAAGAGAATGCAATCAAGGTTCTCGACCCTTTTATGCCAACTCTATGATTAATGATTCCTGCGGTGGAAAATGTGTCGCTGTGCACTCAGTACATTTATCAGAGATGAACAAAGGTTATCTGGTGGAAAAGCAGACAGTTTGAATGCAGGCAGGGTACCTGTTCTGCGATCTGTAGCTATTTTTAGAATCAGCTGCTGCTTTATGTGGAATCAAAAGCCACAGTGTTCTATTTTTTACACAAAGCAAGTTACTTAAAGGAAAAATAATAAAAAGCTCGACCGTGAAACTCAGTGATTGTCTTGAGTGTTGGAAACTGAAAATAATGAGCTTCATGTCCCCAAAATTAGTCAGGAGAAAATTTATTTTGAAAAGCAATAATTTCTTATTCATATTGATTTTGGTGTTTATCCAACAAATATTTGAATATCTAAGATAAAGATAATTAAGGAACTTCTCCTGACGCGAAGGCCTCTTATCACTTATCCATTTGAACCCTATTAAAATCATTTTGTATTGCAGTCTGTAAAAAAATAAGTTGAATTATGATTTTAAAATGCAAGAATTATTTTGTATTTATCAATTTTTTTATGTTTTGATAATGCGAATGACTGATAATTAATACACATTAATCCCGCTAAATAAAAGTCCAGAAATGTTTTTATCGAAAATGTATTTATCCAGCTATCTGCATTTTTTGGCCTAGATGCAGCTTAGTGCATTGCATTCTTTGTTTAATTATGAAGCCACATAATCTAAACAAGTGCATGAAGAATAATTTGTTTTTTATCATCAGGGGAAAGAGTAATTATTAACTTCGTCAAATGTGTTCCCCATGGTGGGTTGGATTTCATTATTGTTTAACCATTGTTAAATTGTATTAGCACAATGGTATTAGCACAATGGTATAATTACAAAGTGGCACACAAACTGTGTGACCTATTGTTCATCACTTTCATATTAGCAGCCGCAAACATTTTTGAGGGATGTCACGCTATAAAGATGTGGAGCAGGACTCATGTCACTGTGACTCATAATTTTTTGAGTTTTACCAAAGTGCACCATCCATGGTTGTATCTCTGCTGAGACCATCCATCAAAGAAATGCCTAGAAGTGAACTAACCTCAACTCCTGATGGTTTGAAGTTGCTTTAAATGGACTTCATTTTGTTACACGGTAGATTTGTGTTTTAATGCTCTGCACTCAGGAAAGAAATACCCTTTGAAATGCCTTTGCCACATGAGGCTGGTGCCTTGTCAGTGCTGTCATAATCCACTCCTAGATGAGATTAACAAAAATATCAGTTTGACAGCAGAACCCGATGCGTCAAGCTACTCCATCATCATTGTCACCATGCTGGATTGAATTGTATTTAACATTGTGATTTATGTAGATGCTAATGTCAAGATCTGAGGTAGAATCTTATTCATCCATCCAGAACGATCCTACAATCCCTCCATTACAGCATACAACAGTTTAAAAAAATGATTCCAGTGTTTGGCCAACAATACACAGAAGTCCTTTCCATATGTAAATCATTTTTGTGTGAAGAAGATCTTCCTTTCTTCTCTTTATTTGTTCATAGGACATAGATGTCACTGGCAAGGCCAGCATTTGTTTCCTATCCCTATTTGACCTTGAACTGAATGGCTTGCTAGGCCATTTCAGAGAGCATGTAAGAGTCAACCACATTGCTGTGAGTTTGGAGTCACATGTAGGCCATGTCATATGCTGTATGTTCAGTAGATCTCACAAGGAGATGCTGAGCCTTGTATGGTCGAACATTAAATGTTTATTGGTAACACATAACTATGTACAAATATATAGGGTATAACTCAAGCCATGAGCTAACTCCAAGCTTGCTTCTACACAGTTCTCTATCCTTTTCACAACTGATTCTACTTTATGGCCATGTGTTTCTTTACATCACACTGTGCGTGGTACCATCTCCCAGTCCCAAATTAACCTCTTCTATGCAAGATACCCATATGCTATACCTCCCCCAAGTAATTACCCAATGTATTACAATTTTGTTATCACTTCTCCCTCCCTATAGATCTTTGACGTTATAAATTCTGATGGTCTGGAGGTTTGACAATTCCTCCAGATCTTGTTCTGGCCACATTTGGAGGACTGTAGGCTCTACTGATTTGGGCAACCTTTACTGATCAACGTTGGAGTTGTAGTCTGTTTTTCTGGCACTTGGTTGTCTTCTTCTGATTTGCTTTTTCCACTTGAATTTCTTTTTGTCAACTCCTCATCTGCTCTGCTTGTAGACCACCGATTTGTCCCATTCTTTCCAGAGTGTTCACTCTGGTCACTTGTGGTACAAACCCAGTTTTTCCTTTTCCATGTGGTCCATGATTATCTTTGTGGGAGTTGAAGGGGTCTCCCCTTGTTGTTTGGATGTTCCACATCAGTGGGCTCATATTGGCAGTTTGGTTTTTATCATGATTCTGTTTATTTGGATGGTCTATTCAAGAGTCAGATCGTCCTCGGTCAGTAGTATGCCTGAAAGGGCATTGTCAGCCACTCCGACAACAATTCTGTCCTCATAAATTCTGAATTAAGGTCATTGTGGTCATAGCCTTCAACCAATCTGTATAATTTGGTCAGAATTAACCAGTTCACTGTTGGATACATTTGTTGAATTTCACACTTTTGAAAATTTTGTTGCTTCTTAGATTAACTGAATTAGATGTACTGAATGAATTTAGAACTTCATCAAATTTATCAAAGGATTCATTTATTCCTTCCTTCACAATAATATCATTGGCTATTGGACCTATTGAATAAAGTAGTGTATTCATTTGTTCCTGAAGCTATCATATGTCATAAGAATCTTTTCCACCAAAGTCACCAATTTTGTGTTTGTTTGACCTGGCCCTTGGGTCAGTCCAAATTGGTCTGGTAATGTTGATGTATTGTTCATGGTTGTTTTATAGTTCAAATGAGTACAGCTTTTAATGCTGTGCAGGTTTTAAAGATGATGCCGCAATAATCGATTTTCCAAGAGCCTTCCTCCACTTATCATGTTTTGGCAGCTCCCATAGTGGCGGTGGTTCTGACCTCTTCATCCTTAGTGTTGTGCAGCGATTTATTCAATTAACTATTCTTGGCCATCCAAGAATAGTTGTGATATTGGAGAATTTTGTGCATTAATCGGATTACACAGTGAAGAGTAGAATTTCCCTGGGGTTCCAATGGGTGCTGTGGAGTATCAAGCAAGACAACTCTCCTCCCACCCAACTTATGTACTAAGTAGCACAAGC
This sequence comes from Mustelus asterias, assembly GCF_964213995.1. Taxonomy (NCBI): domain Eukaryota; kingdom Metazoa; phylum Chordata; class Chondrichthyes; order Carcharhiniformes; family Triakidae; genus Mustelus; species Mustelus asterias. The sequence goes on from NC_135803.1 coordinate 41,600,623, forward strand.
ATTTGGCCAGTCATGAAGGAGGGGGGCAGTTGTGCCGTTCCATTACTTGTCTTATTTATTTGTTAATACTGGAAGTATTGTTAAGATGTGTTGCTTCATCTTGTTCACTCTGGTCGACTTCCACTACAGGTCACAGTCCTTCACAATTTCACTCAATACTCATTAAACCAAAGCGGTATGGTGGCATAGTGGTTAGCACTCTGCCTCACAGCGCTAGGGACCCAGGTTTAATTCCTGGTTTCGGTCACTGTCTGTGTGGAGTTTGCACATTTTCCCTTTGTCTGCATGGGTTTCCTCCGGGTGCTCCGGTTTCCTCCCACAGTCCAAAGATACGCGAGTTAGGTGGTTCGGCCATGCTAAATTGCCTCTTAGTGTCAGGGGGACTAGCTAGGGTAAATACATGGGGATAGGGCCTGTGTGGGATTGTGCTTGGTGCAGACTCGATGGGCCGAATGGCCTCCTTCAGCTCTGTAGGATACTATGATTCTAATTCATCAGTCCCCATGAGTGACACACAACAACAGTGAAAATTGGAATAATGACATTTAACCATGAATTATTTTTTCAAGCTTGGAAAGCACACATTGAGCCAGTAAATTCCGAGGCAGCAAATTGAACTGTGCTTAATGTTCTTTCATTTGTGAGTACAATGGTAACAACTGTCCTTGAATGGACAGCTGGGATTACCAGCACAAAGTGGTTCAATTTGTTGACAAATACCAAACTGAAAGTTTTCAATTCTCTACATATCTATCTACATGTCTATCTTTCTATCTATCTATCTATCTATCTATCTATCTATCTATCTATCTATCTATCTATCTATCTATCTATCTATCTATCTATCTGTATGTATTTATGTAAATAGTTTATCTTTCTTATTAAAGGCAGATTGATGAAGTAGAAATTTTGCATGAATATTTTCAGAAATGTTAAATTGCTAATATATATTCCAAATTGAATATATTTCCTACTTTGTTAGAGGAATACATGTGCAAAAATCTACCAGGTCAAAGATATGCATAATTTGATTAATTATTTTCTTTATTAAGCAGAGTCAGTCTTCTTGCATACAAGGGAACTATTCTACTGATGTCAGCTGATGTGCACATTGGGTAATAGTTCCATGGAAAATCCATGATATCAACTTTCAGAGAAACAGAAAGCCCAGTCAGAGGTTCTTAAACCGATAAGTTATTCAGAATGACTTATTAATAATGACACAATTGAATAAATGTTGTCATCATTTTAAAGATATTTGTATCTTAAAGATTTAAGTTAGGAACAACAAGCTGTAATTTAAGTGCCACAAGAATCAGTGCTGGCCCTCAGCTTTTTAACCTTTATCAATGGCTTGGATGAAGGAGCCGTGTGGTTGCTAAATTTGTTGATGATACCAAGGTAGGTAGGAAAGTAAATTGTCAAGAAGAGGTAGAGGCCGGAATTTTACCAGCACGCCCGCCCGGGGGCAGGGCAGGCTCGGAGAATGGCATTCTCCATTGGCCTCAGGTGGGATCGTATGAATCTTGGGCGGATGTGCCAGTAAAATTCCGCCCATAGAGTCTGCAAAGGGCCAGAGACAGGTTAAGTGAGTGGGCAAATATTTGTCCGATGGAGTACAATGTGAGAAAAAAGTAGGGAAAAAGTAGGGAAGTTATACTGTTACTGGAAGTTACTGGAGTTGTACCGGACCTTAATGAGATCACACTTGGTCTACTATTTTTGGTCTCCTTATTTGAAAAAGATATAATTGCATTAGAAGCAGTTCAGAGAAGGTTCACTTAACTCATTATCTCATGCAGAAAGGTTGAACATGTTAGGCCTATAACCATTGGAGTTTAGAAAAGTGAGAGGTCATCTCATTGAAACACACAGGGGGCGATTCTCCCAAAAAAGTTCTAAGTGCTGAATTTGTGGGAAAATTTGTGTAAATCACGATTGTTTTTTCGGTGGGAGTTCAGACTCGAATCTCTCACACGCTGCGCACTGCAGAGGTCACAATCGCGATTATCGTTAAAAGCTCGGGGGGGCGGGGCCTATTCATGCCACAAGGCCCATCACGACGCGCACGTTTTTTGGAGCGTTGGGTTGGGAGATGCGCGTCAGCCATTTCGCGGGATTCGCACATGTGCTCCCAACGCATGCGCATCTCCCACAGCTGGAGAGCAGGCACAGTCGGGCCCGCACCGGAAACCGGCAGGAAGACAGGTAAGTGGTTTAAAACTGTTTTTAATCTTATTTAAATGTCATTATCGGGCCCGGGGCTGAATTCTCCAGGCCCGATAGCATCTCCCACCTCGCCAGAGTATTTCACTCCGGCAGGGTTTAGGGTAGCTCCCCACTTGCGGGGAACTAGCGGGCGACCCGCCAAGATGGAGAGGGGAGCAATTGGGGCCCCTCCAGGGAGTTGGGCGGTGGGGAGTTAGCACCCCCGGGCATGGGCACCCAGGCAGTGCCAGCCTGTGCTCAGAGGTCACCTTGGCACTGCCCATCGAACATCGGGCAGTGCCAAGGGGCAGGGCCTAGGGGGCAGGGCCCAAGGGTGGGGCCTTGGTATGGGGCCACGGGGCAGGGCCTATTGTGGGCGAGGCCTAGGGGTCAAGGTGGGGTGGATCGTCACTGCTGGAGGGAGAGGGCTGGAGATTGCGGTGCTCCGGAATGGGGGGGGGGGGGATCTCGGGGCTGGCCCGGGAATGTTTGTTGGGGCCACGATCGGGCCACGATCAGGCTGTGGGGGTGTCATGAGGGGCAGCACAGCGGGGGTTCCAGGCTGGCGAGCGATCAAGCTGGCCAGCAAACTGCAGGCTGACAGTTTGGGGCCACTGCGCAGAGGCCTGGAACTGTCAGACTCCAGCGTGAATAGGCGCTGCTCCCTGAGCTTTTAATGATATTCACAATTGTGGCCTCTGCATTGCACGGAGTGTGGGAGATTCGAGTTTGAACTCCCACTGAAAAAACAATCGTGAATTACACCATTTTTCTTGTCAATTCAGCACTTCGAATTTTTTTGGGAAAATCGGGCAATCCTCACAGACTGATTGTGGCTCCCACAAGCACTCATGGGTCAGCCCTGTCCCCTCCCCCCCCCCATCCAGGAGCATCCTGATCTTCAGCCCCCCAGCAGTGACGATCCCCCCAAGCCCCCCAACCTAGCAGACAACACCTCCCACCCCCACAGACACCCCACCCCGGCAGATCCTTCCCCCATAGAATGCTGACCCCCTGGCAGACCACACCCCCTCACCCGCCCCGATCGCTGGTCTCCCTCCAGTCCCAATCAATCCAAATGACAGAGTGGCAGCAGAACCCCCCCACCTCCACCGATTGCTCCCTAGGCCCTGCCCCCAGCTGCCTTGCCCCCAATAGGCCCTGCCCCCTTGGCACGGCCTGATGCCTGGCGGGCAGTGCCAAGATGTCCCCGGGCATGGGCACCTTGCCCTTTGGGCAGTGCAGGGGGCACAGGCTGGCACTGCCAGGGTGCCCATGCCCAGGGGGCACCACCCCCCGCCGCCCAACAACATTGGGGGCCCCGATTGTCCCCCTTAACTAGTTCCCCGAAAGTGGGGAGTTACTCTAAACCCCGCTGGAGTGAAATTGTACTGGCGGGGTGGGAGAAGCTAACGGGCCTGGAGAATTCAGTCCCGGGCTCGATAATCACATTCAAATTACATTAAAATAAGATTAAAATTACTTACCTGCTGTTCTCGCCGGCTTCCAGTGTGGTCCTGACCGCGCCGGATATCCGTCTCTGGGAGATGAGCGCGAGTTGGGAACATATGCGCGAATCCCACGAATTGGCGCATGTGCGAATCTCCCGGCCCGACCCGCTAAAAAATTAGCGGGTCAGAATGGGAGAATCGCCCCCACAAATTTTCCCAAAAAATGACGAATGCTGGAATCGTACCGTCCTGTCTGTCTTGGAATCGGAGCGGGCGAGAGGTGGACAACGGAAATGTCCGTTGACCTCGGGCGGGATTTTGTAAAATCCTGTCCAAAATGTCATTTCTGGTGAGAGAATCGGTGCGATTCCCACTGGCTCACCGGTATAATTGGGATCATAATCTTTAGGCACTTTGAAAAATTTTTCCCCTGTGAAAACACCACACCTGAGGTGCAAAGTGTCTAAATCACCCGCCCCAGGGATTACCTGAGCACTTTGTTTAAATGGCTCCACAGAACTTACTCTTATTCAAGGCAGGAGGATGGTAGCAAGGAAACCAGCTCTTTGATTCATGGAGGGGACCCTGTCCTGTACACTGGATGCTGTGGAGGACAGGCAGGCAACCCTTGGGTTGGCAAGAAGCCCTCCAGCAAGATGACAATTCTCTCCTGGGAGACAGTGGCAGCACTGGTCAATGCCAACAGCATAACCAAGAGGACAGGAGTGCGATGTAGGAAGAAGATGAATGATCTACTTTGATCAGCAAGGGGAAGTGCTCCTTGTGTCCTCTTAGCATTCCACCCTGCCACCATCCCATGAATGTAAACTGGAACCCACAAACCGCCAACTCGCAGGTTCCCAGCACCTGACCTCCCAGAATCATTCTTAAACCCCACCCCCCATACGGCACTCCTCATCAGAAGCGCTACCCGCTCAGGGGCAGTGCCCACAAATGCCAGTTGTTATCCACCTGTGATCCGCCAGGCATCCAGCTCACATTATCCTCTTTTGTGTCCCAGCAGGAGAAGATAGCCCACAACTGGAGAGAGAGAGAAAGTGAGCGGTGGAATATTCCAAGCTGAGGATCCTGATTCCATTCGAGGAGAGGGCCATGGAGCTCACTGGGAAGGAGCAGGTGTGAGCCTGCACTACGAGCGTGGCTGGCCTGTGGGAGAAAAGTGAGGAGCCACTGCACAAATGAGATGATCAGTCTCAAGTGAGCACTTTGTTTTCCAAACCCTTGACCAGGCCATGTACTGAAACCATATCCCTTGCCTTGTAGGAACATCAATCGAAGAGCCTGGTCCATCGACAAGCAGTGCCCCACTGCCCACTCCCAAATGAACTTGCAGGAGATCTAGGAGGACGACGTGGATGAAGCACCACAGCTCTCACCCACACCATCCTCGATGGGCGAACTTAACAGGCAGGCTTCTAGGTCACTATCTGGCGAGCATCACACTGCTTTTTATGCACATCAGGTGGAGGCAGGAACATTCTCAGGGATTGGACAGTCAGAGGTGTGCAGGATCCAAGGACATAGCTGTGCCTCTGGACACATTCATCCCTCAGCTGCTTGAGGTGCAAAGGCAGAGTGGAGAATACCAGAAGGAGTTGTCAGTGACATTCCTGCAACTGCAAGGCCAAATAGAGGAGTCCCAAAGAGTACAGACTGAGACTGTCAGAGAGAGTCAGACAGAAAGATTTGGGAAGAAGATGCGGAACAGTTGCAAATATGCCTTGGAAAAGAAAAGAACTACTTCTCGGTTGACTAGCAAACAGAGTGCTGGATTTGAAGAAATGGGAATTATCGAGATTTAAAGACCAATGAGTTGCCAAAGGGTAGTTTGCCATTGGAAGTCCATTCAGTAGATTCAGAAGATTGAGAAAAAGAACTCTCTTTAATAGGACACTGGAAGATTCACTCTGGTAGAACAGAGAGAAGAGATCCAATTAAACCCAGGAGGTACTTGGGACTTCATACACAAGACTGCATTTCTGCTGAGAGTGCATTTTGACGTAGAAACATGGTGTAGGTTCCTGGTTGTGTTAATAAGTTATTGGGAATACCTTTTCTGTAGTTTAATGTATTCATTGCTGATTAAGTAATGTTTAGCTGATGTTGATTTTGGCTAGATTGTTACAGTAAAGGTTTTACAATGTGATATCTTGTGTGATTTCTTTGCATTGGAAAATTTATATTTCTTTTCAAAGGTTGTCCGTCTCAATGCGGGTCACATGACATGTCAGATGAATGTATCACACATCGGCAATATTATGTACATACTAAATAACCCGTTACAACCAGGTGACGAAGAGTGAATGGACTTCCCTTTATTCAGCCTCCTCAGTTGGTCACTACAAATGTTTTTAAATTTATTTTAAATGAATGCAAATATATCTTTTACTACCTATGCAGTGTACAATGAAGTTTTAAAGTTTTAAGTTTATTTATTAGTGTCACATGTAGGCTTACATTAATACAGCAATGAAGTTACTGTGACAATCCCCTAGTTGCCACACTCCGGCGTCTGTTTGGGTACACTGTGGGAGAATTTAGCGTGACCTAAGGACCTAACCAGCACATCATAGAAATCATAGAAACCCTACAGTGCAGGAAGAGGCCATTCGGCCCATCGAGTCTGCACAGACCACATCTTTTGACTGTGGGAGGAAACCGGAACACCCGGAGGAAACCCACGCAGACACAGGAAGAATGTACAAACTCTGCACAGACAGTAATCCAAGCTGGGAATCGAAGCCGGGTTCCTGGCGCTGTGAGGCAGCAGTGTTAACCACTGTGCCACTGTGCTGCCCAAGGAGACAATCAAATGAGGTTTTCTTCAGTTAAAAGAAAGAGCAAGTTTATTTGCTGCTAACCCTGAGAATAAAATAATAAAAGACATGATGTTGTACACACACAGGTATCAAATGTTAAGGAGAGTTAGAGTCCAATTAAAATTAAAAGTTATTTGCTTATCTTTGAGGTATAAATTGTTAAATGTTGCAACCAATTTTAATTACCTAGTTCCTTGGAGAGGTAGATATAGAAATGTTGTCATTATTACATGATCTTGGTCACTATCTGGTGTGATGCTCGCCAGATAGTGACCTAGAAGCCTGCCTGTTAAGTTCGCCCATCGAGGATGATGTGGGTGAGAGCTGTGGTGCTTCATCCACGTCGTCCTCCTAGATCTCCTGCAAGTTCATTTGGGAGTGGGCAGTGGGGCACTGCTTGTCGATGGACCAGGCTCTTCGATTGATGTTCCTACAAGGCAAGGGATATGGTTTCAGTACATGACCTGGTCAAGGGTTTGGAAAACAAAGTGCTCACTTGAGACTGATCATCTCATTTGTGCAGTGGCTCCACACTTTTCTCCCACAGGCCAGCCACAGTCGTAGTGCAGGCTCACACCTGCTCCTTCCCAGTGAGCTCCATGGCCCTCTCCTCGAATGGAATCAGGATCCTCAGCTTGGAATATTCCATTGGGGGAGATCTTGGATATACTGATTTCTTGAATCGGGGGCTACACTTATTCCCAGGAAGAGAGAGAGAAAGATTCTTTACTGCTCCATTCACAGCTTCTCCAGATTCCTCTGTCTCTGCTTGGCAAACCCAGTTCTTAAAGTCCTGCTTGCTCTACACTCCAAAGGAATTTGATTACCATGTCTGCTATAGTCACTGTTATAGAATAAGTAATCACATCTTGATGTTTCATTGCAAAAACCTTTGACAAGATAGTCAAAACCAACAGGAGATGGGGTTCCTTCATCCTGCACAGGAGGCTTTTAGTGTCTGTTGGTTTTATATCCTGGCTGGCAAGCACTTCCCCTTTGTTTTGATCGGATTACAGTTGAGTAAAGTCCAGCACTTTGCATTTTTATTATCTTCTTTTTCGAAGTGGACCTTGACACCTCCAGGTGTGAAATTTCATGAGCAACATGTCAGGGCCGTCCATATAGAAACTTTCCAGAAAATGTCAACTTACAATTCCAGACTTTGGGTGTATTTGCTCATCTTTGAAAGAACAAGAGTCTCTTTTAAACAGTCCAGATGTGTTTGGTTAGCTGATGAAGTTATAGGTAGCTATCACTCAGTCACAATTTACAATCATCATGACAATTGGGACAAATTTAATGGGGGCGATGGGGCCGGGAGACGTAAGCGGAGGCCGTTTATCGGGCTCCCTGTTGGGCACCATGGCCTCCATGCGTCTCCAGGCCCCAGATTTCCGGTGGCGCCAGATCCGCACTGGAAATTGGCACAGAGCTGATTTAAATATTGAAATCTGTATTTTAAATCCCATTAGTGGGCCAGAGACTGAAGTCTCCGGGCCCACTAGCCTCTCTCTTCCTGCTAGGAGTGGTTCACTCCAGCGGGGTTTACAATAACTCCCCACTAATGGGGAACAGGTGGCTCGACCCAACTAGAGTGAAGGCTGTGCCAACCTGGCAATGGTAAGGTTCCAGGAGGCTAATACTTATGCTGGTACCCCAACAGGTTCCCCTCAACTGCTTCAAGTTTTGAAAAACCTGTTATAAACCTTGCCGACAAATATTCAGTGAAGGGACAACATATTGCAGAGAAGCCCTATAACGACATTTAACTTTAGTAAAATTTACGGGAATGAGGTTCCCATCCTTTATGGGTGTGAACTTCATTACATCACAGGCAAGAGGCACAGAAAATCAGGAAACAAGATATTGCCGGCGAGAATCTTGCTTCCCAACTCACGCAAGATTTCGGGCCCATGTGGCAGCGACTCGGCCTTTTGGCTAAGATCAAGCATCAGATCAAGCCCAAGATTGGGTGCAATGACTCAGCCTGTCAGCTTGGATCTTGTTTGTCTCCCTTGTGGGGATCTTGAATTGGATTCAATTGGATTTTGAATTTGATTTTTGGAGCAAGGAAGGAATGGATTTGGGTTTGCCCGGTCCATTCTGAGCATTGGCTTTGTAACTTTAAGAATGGAGTGTTTGACAACAAAGACCTTTGCAAAGCAAAAAAGTGCTAGTGTACAGAATAGTTGTCACCACATCCTATACTGCAGTGAAACCTGGATTGTGTATCAAAGACACATAAAAGCACTTGAGAAATTCCATCAGCAATGCCTCGGCTACATTCTCTGTATTCAGTAAGAGCATCATCGAGCAAATCCTAATGTCCTTCTTGATGCCAGCTCCACAAGTATTCAACCAAACTCTGCAAAATCAGCTTCAAAAGACTAGACACTGTGTCTGGATGGCTGCTACATCTTCCATCTCCCCTGCTAGGCCCTGTTTTCTGAACTTTCAAATGGCCTACACTTCAGAGGAAAACAAATAAAACACTTCAACAACACTCTGAAACTCTCCTTGAAGCATGACAGCATTAATGATTGGGAGGAACTTACTACCAATCATTCAGAACAGCAGCAACTCATCCATCAAGCTCCATCGTGCTTTGAGTCTCAATGTTTTAATGATGAGGCAGAGCAGTGGCAGTAATGGAAAGAAAAGGAACCAAATCCTGCACTCTGGATCCCACTGTCTTGTAGGACATCATGTTCCATGTGCTTAAAGATCTGCAGATCCAGAATCAGCTTGTTCAGTCACATGAGTAGTAGACTCGCCAACATTAAGGACATTTAAATGGTCATTGAATAAACATATGGATGATATTGGAATAGTGTAGCTTCGATGGGCTTTAGATTGGTTTCACTGGTCGGCGCAACATCAAGGACTGAAGGGCCTGTACTGCGCTGTAATGTTCTATGTTCTATGAATACCCTTGGCAGAAATTCTTAACCTTGGGTTGATGTTGGCTGGAATTCTCCGACCTTGCCCGCGACTGGAATTATCCGGTCCAGCTGCTGAGAACGGAGATTTGGCTGAGCACCAAATTCTCTATTCTCATTGGTAGTGGGGCATGCGGGTCTGGAGAATTCCGGCCGTTATCTTAAAATCAAGGGACTGACAGCAACATTTTGTTGTGTGAACTTCACCCAGTTCATTCTGTGTAATAGACCCAATAGCTCCTATAGTGGCACAATATGACTGCACAGGGACAACCTTTATTTCTGGCTACAGACCTTCCCTGATGACTGAGAATTTCTCTACAAGCTGGAGAGCATAAAAGTGCTTTGTTGACCTTGATAGAAACTCTGGAAAGCCAGAAGAAAAAATCTATTGAGCAGCACTGCTGGTAACACTCATTTATTTTGCTGTTTCAGCTCAGCATTTGACCGCATGGGGGAAAGCCATTTCTTTTCCTGATTTTCTCTTTGTACCAGCAGCAACATTGTGGGACATAAATAGTCCTTTCTTCAGGCATCCCTTGTGTAGACCGCTTGTGCAACAGATTCTGAAAAAAAGTTGACAAACATCAACTTACCTGGAGAAAGACATGCAAGCAGAAGAAAAATTGAAAGTTAACAAAGTAAAATATTAGAAATAATAGAGGTGGTCTTACCAGCTGGCCGCATCGGTCGATCAGTGTGGTGAGCTGGGAAGATTGCGGGCGAGGATAAGAAAGCGATTTGCGCCATTTGCTATCCTCCTGGCCCTGTTTTGCTGGCGAGATTGACTTCACGCCCAGATAAATGTAAGCCAACATACCTGCTCCCGCGCAGCATCTTCTGGCCTCTCGGAATCGTCACACTGATGAGAATCAGTACTGGTCTCCACCAGCAGAGACCAGATGCCATGGGCATGCTGCAGGGATCAGAGGTCATTGAAGCCCCTGGGTGGTGGGGGCATAGCTGAGCAGCGCCCATCGGGCAGTGGCACCCTGGTAGTGGCCACCTGACACCCTAGCAGTATCCACCTGAGCACCATAAGTGTCCCTGGGCAGTGCTACGGGGGTGGGGCCTGAGTGGGGGTGGGGCCTGTGGGGATGGGGCTATGGTGGGGGGGGGGGGCGAATGCACAAAGACGGAGTGGGCTTATGCAAGGGGGGGAGCTCTGCAAGGTGGGGGCTATGCAAGGGGGGGGGCATGCCAAGGGTGGTCCACATGGGGGGGTGAGGGGTGTGTATAGGTGGGTTGGTTGGCACGGGGGAGGTGGTGTGCAGGAGGGTGCCTACATGTTGGTATGGAGGGGTTGACAATGCCCTTGATGTCCGTTTGGGGAGGGGGGGGGCAGAAGATCTCCTGGTTCACTGGGAGATTGGGCTGCCCTGCGCAATAGCAACCAAGTGCCCTGCAGCCTGAGCGCTCTGCAGCTGGCTTCACTGGCTTTACTTAGGCTCCCCCCTCCCACCAACTGGCGCAAATCTCCCTGCCGTCAGAAAAACGGACAGAGTGTGGGAAGATTGCAGTGCCGAACTCTCCCAAAAAAGACCGGTGTGCAACACTCCCGCTTTCAGACTTTTTTGACATTTGGGAAGATCGCCCCCAATAACTTTTCTCACACTGCCTTCCCCACCACATAAGCAATTGAAGTTACATTAATTCTGCGAAGCCTTCGTTTGAATCCCCACAAAGCTTTGAAGTCTCAAAAAGCTTTCCTGTCTAAAAATACAACACTATAAATGAAACATTAAACAAAATAATTATGCATGGCTACATTGATGCATTACATGATCAAAACTAACATGAAGCAGGGACATAGGATGCATGACAAGTCAGAAGGAAGAAGTAGGAGGCATCAAAATGTATAGAAATCACATAAAACATGCATTTTCCCAAGTATGCTAGTTTCCACTTCATTTGGTAATGGAGTTAACATCAGCTTTCATGGAAATCATAGAAATAAATAGTTCTGTGCCATTAAGATGTTCCCTTGGATTTTAATAATTCAACCTTTGTTTTTTCTTGTAGCTAACCTTTGGCATTGTTGATTTTTAAAAAAGTGTCCTTTCAAAAGGGATCTTAACTTAAGCTTCTGGGGAATTATGTATTTCCTGCATGAATACTGTTAATCTACATATTTAGATTATCTTTTCTTTTTCTGCCTGTATCTGCAAAGTCAAACATAACAGTGTAATTTTAGTAAGAGAAGCAAATTATTTTAAAGAGTTCGTGATCAGTTACATCATCTGCAAACCAACATTTAATCAACCAGAATGGATAAATAAAAGAACATGACCAGGTTAAATGTTCATTGTGACTGTGAAACTCCCTATTCTGTGATCTGCCGCTTTATGGGAACAGCTTTCTTGTCATCTTTGTTCTTATAAGATAGCCCCGTCTAAATTTCAGAAATATTGCACGGATTTCTTCTAATCTTGGATGCAGAAATATTGATTGACGTCACGGTGTTCGCTTTTGGGAAGTGCACAGGATCATCATTCATCTCCTGACTGGTAACAAAAAGCTTTCTAAAAATAGCAACAAGGAGTGAAAGGGGATTGGGCAGACAAGCATGTGTGAATCTCTGAGGATTTTCGAACCTGACATTGGAAATGAGTGTTTTATGCGGAAATTGGATTTGGACAGTTGCAATTCCAAGGCATTCAAGTGATGTGGAAATTTTAATGTTGTGTCTACATCTTTGAAACAAATTAAAATATATACTTATGACTTGAAAGTCTTTGATACATACGTATAAGGTCATTAATCTGTCATCAGCATTTTTTGAAAAGTGAACAAATTTTCAAATAAATGAGACGCAGCATTGAAAGAGCTGACACAATTGGCAGATGTTAATTAAAATGTTCTCCTCCAGCTCAATTTTGTGACATTGTATAAATTAACTTTATCCCTCATCGTTTTAAGTCTTGCTACACCTTGCACTCTATTAATGCCATCTTGAATCACCCAAAGAAAGCGTGTGACAACAGATTACAGTGAATTGCCTTCTAATTTCTTTTCTCTTCCTAAATTGAAATAGCTTCCTCACTGTGTCATGCTCAAACCTCAGCTTGTCCAATGTCTAAGAAATAACTAATGATTATCCACCTTGGGAGTCGCTGAGTAGTGTGTCTGCTGCAAGGTAACAGATAAGCAAAATATCTAGTTAACCCATTGTGGCAGATTTGGTCAGCTGGAACCTGAAATAGGTCTAGGTGGCACAGTAGTTAGCACTGCTGCCTCACAGTGCTAGAGACCCAGGTTTGATTCCCAGCTTGGGTCACTGTCTGTGCGGAGTCTGCACGTTCTCCCTGTGTCTGCGTGGGTTTCCTCCAGGTGCTCCGGTTTCCTCCCACAATCCGAAAGACATGCGGCTAGGTGCATTGGCCATGCTAAATTCTCCCTTGGTGTACCCGAGCAGGTTCTGGAGTGTGGTGACTAGGGGATTTTCACAGTAACTTCATTGCAGTGTTAATATAAGCCTACTTGTGACACTAATAAATAAACTTAAACAGTATGCTGGGTTAGATGTATCAACGGACCTTGATTTCTTCTGCTTGGCTCCAGATAAACCCAGTAAGAAGTCTCACAACACCAGGTTAAAGTCCAACAGGTTTATTTGGCAGCACAAGCTTTCAGAGCACTGCCCCTTCATCAGGTGAGTGGGAGCTGTGTTCACAAACAAGGCATATATCGTCACAAACTCAATTTACAAGCTAATGGTTGGAATGCGAGTCTTTACAGGTAATCAAGTCTTAAAGTACAGACAATGTGAGTGGAGAGAGGGCCAAGCACAAGTTAAAGAGGTGTGTATTGTCTCCAGCCAGGACAGTTAGTGAGATTTTGCAAGCCCAGGCAAGTCGTAGGGGTTACAGATAGTGTGACATGAACCCAAGATCCCGCTTGAGGCCGTCCTCATGTGTGCAGAACTTGGCTATCAGTCTCTGCTCAGCGGCTCTGCGTTGTCGTGTGTCGTGAAGGCCGCCTTGGAGAACACTTACCCGAAGATCAGAGGCTTAGTGCCCGTGACTGCTGAAGTGTTCCCCGACTGGAAGGGAACACTCCTGCCTGGTGATTGTCGAGCGGTGTTCATTCATCCGTTGTTGTAGTGTCTGCATGGTCTCCCCAATGTACCATGCCTCGGGACATCCTTTCCTGTAGCGTACCAGGTAGACAACGTTGGCCGAGTCGCAAGAGTATGTACCGTGTACCTGGTGGATGGTGTTCTCATGTGAGATGATCGCATCCGTGTCGATGATCTGGCATGTCTTGCAGAGGTTGCTGTGGCAGAGTTGTGTGGTGTTGTGGTCACTGTTCTCCTGAAGGCTGGGTAGTTTGCTGCGGACAATGATCTGTTTGAGGTTGTGCGGTTGTTTGAAGGCAAGAAGTGGGCGTGTGGGGATGCCCTTGGCGAGATGTTCGTCTTCATCGATGACATGTTGAAGGCTCCGGAGAAGATGTCGTAGCTTTTCCGCTCCAAAAGCTTGTGCTGCCAAATAAACCTGTTGGACTTTAACCTGTTGTTGTGAGACTTCTTACTGTGCTTACCTCAGTCCAATGCTGGCATCTCCACATCCAGATAAACTTACAGGCCAATGGTTAAGTGATTCTTGCTGGATGAACAGCAAGAAGATTACTAGTGTTTTGCATTGTTAAGCAACGCAGTCTTAACTACAGTAGTCAAATTCCAGCAGTATCACAGTGTGTATTTGGGGGTCCTTAAGCCTGGCACTGTTAATCTGCACCTAATACCTCCAAAGGTAGGTACTTTTAGGTCAGTGCTGTTTGCACTTGTGCAGATAACATGCACTCCCCATTGAGTGAACAGAAATGCTATGTTGCTGGGTTGAGAACTCGTAAACATGGTGATATAGGTTTTGGTTCATGTTATATACATAACTAATCAGCTTGCAAGATAGTGAATGGATTGCAATAATCTAATACACAACTGTGATGCCTTCCACTACATTAAAATGTGTTTCATAATTCTCTAAATATTAAAGTAATGGGCAATACAGTGATGCCTTGGGTCCCAATTGAACAATGTATTGTTTATATTACAGTCTTACCTCTGGAGACAAACATGCCTTCAAAGGCAGTCCTTTACATCCAGGCAGCACCAATTTCTTGGGAGGGAATCTTACAAAACAGATTTGCAAAGGCACAATGGAGACAGATTTTTGCTGATAACTAAGGTAACTGGGTGTAGATAGGAAAGCTGGATCTCATTGACCACTATTGAGGCTCGGTGAAGATTTCAGCCCACCAGTTCAGGCCAACAAGGTGTTTTTCACATTGTTGGGTTGTACAGACCTTCCTCTAACATCACAGAAGATCTGCAGCCAGAAAACTCAAATAACACATACCACCTTTGAGCACTGCCACATGCACGATCTTTCACATTGCAACTGCTGTTATGAATCTGACCTGCAGTGTACACAAAGCCTTAATATTCTTCATTCAATTGACTTGCATAAAAATAAATATAGTTTATTTTGCAAATTATTTTCTTTTCTGCATTCAACCATTAATTGGTTATTGATACAACTGTGGTCATTCATAGCTAGCAATAAGTAAAAGGGCTATTCTATTCTCTTTGTCAATACGTTAAAACATTAACTCCCTTTTTGTGAACAGCTTCACACATCAAAGACATAATGTGTGCTGTCAAACATCATTATCAGACATCACCAATAAAAATATGGTTCAAAAATAGGACAAAGTGTTCAAAAGCCTATTGATCGTATATATTACTAAAAAAGCAGGCTTCCAGCCAGGAAGCTTATTGCATTCAAGGGATTGTGAGAAGCTTCTCGTGAGTTCCTCTTACCCCTTTAGCATCACTGGAATTTCTCAATTATTCTTTCTTATTTTTACATAATTTATACCTAATGAAATATAGCATATTTAGGTATAGCAATTAAAAAATATTTTTAGATTGTAAAAATTTGGAATAGTCTGAAATGCAATGTCATCTATTTAATTTTTGGGGAATAATAATGTCTTGATTTACAAAATGTAAAATCATAATTGCGATATACTCATTTGGAACGATTTAAAGTAACATAACTATATATAGAACGTTAAATCCTTTATCAAAGACATCTTGTGATTCTGAGTATTCTGATCCATCCACAAGAGATGAATTCATCATATGGAGCTACATAAGGACACCATTCTGTGATGTTACACTCCCTTGGTGTTAAGTAGTGGCTAAAAATAGAACGAGGCATGAAAGGAATACAAGCAAATGTATTGTAGGAGATATTTTATATGTTCAAGATTAAACGGAGCTATTTCTTTTTACTACATAAGATAATTACTGATAATGTTACACAGTGAATGGAGAAACTGGTGCTAATTACATCATTTTGAAAAATTATCTGTAAATATCTGTAAATGAGTATACAGAAACCATGGTTTTACATTTTGTAAATTAATAAATTCTTCCCCAAAAAATAAATACTTGAAATTGCATTTCAGATTTTTTTCCATTTTTTTACAATCTGAACATGAATATTTTATCCCTTTTTAATGTATACTTTGCAGCATCAAATACAACTGAAGGCTTCCTTTGAATTGGTTTGGTGAATGCCCAGTGTCCAACTAACATTCAGATTTGCTTCCCCTGCAAATTTTTTTTTGTAGAAAAGCATTTTGAACATAAAACCTTAATTATTTGTGCTAAGGACTAACATTTTATTTGATACGATCCATATAAAAGTAGCAGAAAATACCTGAGCAACTCAAACTTGTAAAACGTACATAAATTGTACAAAAAATTCAATATTTGCATTTGATCTTTTCACCTTTTAAAATATGCATACAGTTTTCATCATACGATATCCCCAAAACTGATTTTTTAAAAAATGATTGTGAACAACTTCTACAAATCAGACTGAGAATTATTTTGAAAGATTTGTGAAATGGTAAATCCCATAAACATGCCATAAATATTGTACCTGAAAGCCTAATTAATAAAGGGAAGGGGTATCATTCAAATCTGTAATCCTGTCCTGCCCTTTTCTTCATCTATGCCCAGCAGGAAATTAGTCTGGAATCTACCATTCATTGCTGGGACATGTAAGAGTAATAACTCACCTTTGGACTTTGAACTGTCTCACATAACGTAAGGCAAATTTTGTTAATCTTTATGAAAGGAAACCAGTATTACAACCTGAATGCAAAACAACACTGAGTGAAGTGCAATTTAGCTTACACTAGCCTAAATCATCATGGATGACGTCAGTCTTAAAGATGCATTAACAAATACTCCCTTATTTAAGAACATCAGTGATAGATAACACTACCACAATTGAGAACAGTGGTACTTGGTCATATATCTTTAATTGACAGACTTGAGATCACCATAGACATAAGTGTGTCACAATGGACCAGATTTTGCTCTCAGTGGCAAACAAATAGCAATATTTGTTTATGACACGTGCATTTGCCCACATATTTCCTTTGGGCATTTGATCATAGGATTCCTGGGACCTGTTTAGACAGGACAAGTGACTATGCATCTCCTAACCAATCAGGCTGAAGAATCACTAGTGAGCAACACAGAATCAGATATAGAGAGTGAAACAAGAGGGTGACAGAATGGTGGGATTAAGAGAGAGAGAGATAAATGAGACGGACAAAAAAGTAAAAATAAAATGTTTGTTTAACAATTTTTATTTTTTATATCTAGAATAATTAAAATTTTCAGGAATGAGACTCTATACCTGTAAACATTAATTTTCAGTGCTAGAGAGATTGTTGGGCAATAGTTTAAAAAATGTGCTTAAAACAGAATGGATAAGCTCTCTCTTTATCTAATGAGTATAGTAGATATATATAAGGTGTGTACAGCAAATTCATCCCCATTAAAATCTATTTCTGGGCAGCACAGTGGCACAGTGGTTAGCACTGCTGTCTCATAGCACCAGGGACCCAGGTTCAATTCCCGGCTTGGGTCACTGTCTGTGCAGAGTCTGCACGTTCTCCCCATGGACATGGGCTTGGAGGGCTGAAGGGCCTGTTCCTGTGCTATGCTTTTCTTTGTTCTTTGTCTGTGTGGGTTTTCTCTGGGTGCTCCAGTTTCTTCCCACAGTCCGAAAGACTGTGGTTAGGTCTTGGTTAGGTGCATTGGCCATGCTAAATTCTTCCTCAGTGTACTTGAACAGGCGCCGGAATGTGGCGACTGGAGGATTTTCACAGTAACTTCATTGTTAATGTAAGTCTACTTGTGACACGAATAAATAAATTTTAAAAACAATGGCAAGATACAAGTATTGCGCAGCTTTTGGGGAAGTAGGTACAATCGGACAGCAATTTCCTTCTTTCCAAGTCTGACTGCTTACATGTAGTTGCCAGAAGTTGCCACCTGATTTACACTTTAATAGTACTGACTGATATTAGCTTTACTGTTATTTCTGCAGCACTATTTGGACCAATGTCGCTACTTCTGCTAAGTTTTCCTTAAAAAGAGCATCACAGAGAAATGTTTAAGTTAAACTACAGTTTTCAAAAATATATATTATTGCCCAGTTTCCCTCCTGGTTTTGATGAAATTTTACTTTAAAAAACATTGGGCTTCTTCCAAGGCCGTTTCAGTGGACATTGAAAATGTACCATGTGGTATTGAACTGGGAATGCACATTGGCTTGACAGAGATGTGAAGCTATCTTCCATGGTTCTTGTTGGAGGGTGCAGGACAAACTTTGTTCAGTTGGGCACAGGTATTTCTCCTAAGGGTCATTGAAGAAGAGGACCATTCTAAAACAATAGCAGAAAATGTGAAGGGTCCTTTCATAGAATCATAGAATCCCTATAGTGCAGAAGAAGGTGATTCGGCTCATTGAGTCTGCACCAACTCTCCGACAGAGCATCTTACCCAGGCATTATTTACCCTGCTAATACCCTAAGCAACATGTTTTGGGACACTAAGAGGCAATTTAACATGGCCAATCAACCTAACTTGCACATCTTTGGGCTGTGGGAGGAACCGGAGCACCCGGAGGAAACCCCCACGTACATGGGGAGAATGTGCAAACTTCACAGCTGGAATCAAACCCGGGTCCCTGGTACTGTGAGGCAGCAGTACTAACCACTGTGCTACTGTGCTGCCTTTCTGCATTTCCAAAGGTACAGCGGATGATTGGAGAGAGATTGGAGGTGTTGAGTTCCACCATGAGTGCCCTGATGCCATGGGTATTTGCCATTGGACAGAGGGCCCAGATTAAGGCTTACTGACTCCCACTTGCCATATTTCACACCTGAACACAAAGAGAGAGGCAGCTGTTATTGGCTTGTGCAGACTTACAAACTATCAGGCTGTTAAATTGAAAAAAACCGAGACATGGTGAGAAATAGAGAGAGAGAAAGAGAGAGACAGAAAAGTAGCAGCCATTGCAAGTAGCAGGGAAAAGATTGCTGTCTGTTTAGCTAATGGGCTGAATGTTTTTCAGTGTGTGGCCGGGGTCTAGACAGGGACCTGTGGGATTGTCTATTCTTCCATTGTATGCCGCTTGAGTCTGTTATTTCACAAAATTCTTTATTACAGCTAATATTTACACATTTGCATATCTGCATGAGGCTTCTCCTTCTTCTGATCTCTCTCTCAATTCTCACTCATGTGATCTGACCTCATTCTTACATCAGCATCATGTTTGTTTCTGATGTTAACCTTTTACTCTACAGAATGCTGGTGGCATTTGTTCTCTGGTCAAAGAGTAGGAATCTGCAGTGACCTAAGCACACAGGAAGATTCACCCTGTCGAGGCCAGGAGAAGGAATTACCAGATTGGGCCTTATTACTGAAAGTCAGTTCAGGAATTTGCAAAAGACTGAAGGAAAGGAAATTCAGTGGTCACTGAATGTTTTGACTCAGCGAAATGGGGGGATATTACCCTATTGAAAGCTGAGAATGATGCTTAATGAATTAGCCTCCACAGCCCTCTGGGGTAGAGAATTTCAAAGATTTTCCCTCCTTTGTGCGAATAAATTCATCTTCACCTTTGTTCCAAATGGCTACCTGTTATTCTGAAATGATGTTCCCTCGTTCTAGACCCCTTCAGCCAGGGGAAACATGATTCCCGTGAAATTCTGTGGCCATCATCCTGTAACATATATATTCACTGTTGGGTTATTGGTTCATGTTAAGATTTTTAAAAGGGTTACGTTTTCTGTATTTTAGAGTATTAGTTACCTACTTAGTAATGTTTAGTCTATCTTGAATTTAACTTGCCTGTTATGGTAAAAGTCTTAAAACTTTTCATGCAATTCCTTTAAGTTGGTCATTGGAAGGACAATCCTATTTTTAAAGTTATGAATCTCTAAAGGAATCATAAAATCCTATTCCCGCAAGTGGCCTTCAGTCTTGAGGGAAGTGGTACAACAAGAGAAGACAATCACGATAGGGATGGAGTTGTGACTTTCTGCTGGGAGCTTTACATCAGGTTGATACTGGGGTTGGGGAGGCACAGTGGGTTCTGTATTGGTGTGTCAAGTGGCTGCATTCAGATTAGCTGAAGTGCACCTGAATGGGTTTGTCCTGGCATCGCTGGCAGCTATGTGAGTGACTGCAAGTATGCTGACCACATCAAACTCCTTCTCCTCTTCCTCTTCTTGCTTCTTCTCTTCCTCCTCCTTCTCTGAAAATGCAGAGCAGTCATCTCCATCCTCCTTCTGCAGTCCTATCACCTGTGCTATGTTGTGCAAGGAGCAGCAGACCACAATTAATTCTGGATACCCTTTCTGGTGCACACTGAAGGACTTCCCCCAAATCTATCCAGGCACCAGAGTTGCATCTTCAGTATCCCGATGGCTTGCTCAGTGACAACCCTTGTGTTTCTATGGATTCTGTTGTACCTTTCCTGGGTATCAGTGGTAGGAGTCCTCATAAGCAACATTAGCTACATCCTTAGATGGTAGCCCTCTTTGCCAAGGAACCAACTGCTGCAAGGTGCAAATATCTGTGGGAGACGTGAATGATACAGAATGAAGGTATCGTGGCTTGTTTCTGGGTATCTTGCAATCATATGCATGACAATTTTTCGATGGTCGCATACCAACTGCACATTAATGGAGTGGAACCCCTTTTGATTGATGAATACTGCTAGTTTATCCAAGGGTGCCTTGATTGCCACATGTGTGAAGACTATCAGTCCCTGTAGCTGTGAGAATCCAAATCTAAACCAAATCCAACCACTCCCTTCCACTGTCCCCATTCTTACTAGCTTCATCAGTATCAAAGTGGACGTAAGTGGTTGCCCCTGAGAGCATGGAATCTTATGCACAGATTTTAAGATTCTATAGATGAAGATCTCCGAGAAGCGAGAAGAAATTAAGTGCTGGGATGACCTTTATCAACACTGGCATTGTGTGTCTACCTGGTCCAGTAGGAAGGGGATCATCTTCCATCTATAAACTTAAACTTTCCAGAAGACTGCAAATGTCAGTATCAACCTGATGTAAAAGTCTAAGCCTCTAAAGGCACTGGTGCTCAACCATATTCATTAAGCGAATCCTCTGCCTGGATACCCTATGCTAGGGTCATTACCCACCATGATCTTGAACTCTGTGGAGCCCTGTGGAGAAATAGTTGGCTGAGGAGAAGGCAGCTGTGGCTGGTGTTGCTGCTTCTGCTCCTCCTGCTGCTCATTAGAAAGCCAGAATTCATAGTTAGCAATGCAGTTAAGTGGCTGTTAGCCTATGTTAGTCACAGACCTGCCTGACCCACAAGAGTTTCCCACGAGATCATGGAGGTTCCTATCAGCATTCTGGCATGCCGGTATTTTTTGATATTTTAACATCCCACACACATTGACATGCTCCCACCCTGGCAGGTTCAAGATTCCCCCAATGTGTTTAACTTCAAAATGCAACAATTTTGTGACAATGCAATTTATGAAGAGTACATAGGTTCACAGATAATAAAGCCTTTCTAAGAACACATTGGTTTTCCAGCTAGTTAATTATCTTCTCAGGGCTCATATTAATACTCGTTTTAGGCATGATTCAAACTTGTCTTCAGAACCAAATGAATCAGCTGTCCTTTTTGCATCCCACATTCAGCGCCTGACCCAGTCCTGTAGGAATGCCTTTAGAGACAACAGCAAAATATCACTGATAATCTTAGTTTCAGTCACAAATAAAGCTCTTTCAAATTTTAACTATTAGTTTAGCACAATACGGTGTAAAATAACTCCCCAGGGAGATTATATGACCCTTTGAAGTCCTGTTACAAGTTCTGAATGAATGACAGTTCAATTTAATATCTGATTCTAACCAAATTAGATAACTGCATAGAAACTTGACCCTGAGCAAAACAAGTTTAAAGCTTTCAGAAAAGATATAAGTATTTTTAATGACTTTTTACATTCTTCCAATTTCCATCACAAAGCTAGGTATCATTGTAGCATTAAATGCCCAAGGGCTGTAAATGTTGAGCCTTTCTCACAATGTCCCTGTTTACTGTCTGTCCCTGCTCCCCCTTCCTGCCTTCCCCACTTCTCAGCCTCTCGAGTTCCAATGTCATCTCACTCCCACGTATCATCCTCTACTCTCCCCTGCCACTGCTGTCTGTTATAAAAAGAAAGACACATTTGTATCGCACATTTCATGACCAAATGATATCCTGAAGTGCTTCACTGTCAATGAAGTACTTTTGAAGTGTAGTCACTGTTGTAATGTAGGAAATGTGGCAGCTAATTTGCACACAGATAGCTCCCACAAACAGTAGTGTGATAATGACCGATAGTCTGTTTTTGTAGTGATGGATTGAAGAATAAATATTGACAAGGGCACCAGAGATAACTCACCTCCTCTTCTTCAAAATAGTGGCATGGGATCTTTTCCATCCACCCAAAAGAGCTGACAGGCTCTCAGTTTAATGCCTCATCCAAAAACTGGCAGTTCCAAAAATGCAGCACTCCTGCGGTTGCACTGGAGCCTCAGTCTTGATTTTTGTGCTCAAGGTCTGGAATGGGACTTGACTGCACTCTTGCTTTGGATCGCTGCAGTGTCCTTACTACAGATAGCATAGCCTGGCATTTGCTTCTATGCTGGTACAGACCCAGAAAAGGCAGGTTATACTCACTCCCAGGTAGGGTTTTATTATGTCCAAGGAAACTGTTGGTTACATCTTGGCAGATGCATGCAAACAGGAAATCTAGTTATCTCTCTGATTTAACTGTTTTCACTAAACCCTGCCTTCCATATGAACTCAAATTTCTCAGGTTGAATGAAACTGTTTACCATCTTGGTGTCCAATGTGACCTTGACTTGAGCTTCCATATCCTTTCTATCACAGAGACCAGTTACGTCCACTTTTGTAACATTTCCTGTCTCCAACCCTACCAAAATTCGTAGTTGCTCAACCCTTCCTCCATGGCTTTATCATCTCCAGGCTTGACATATTTTGTTTTACAATGTTCCCATGAAGCGCCTTGGGATGTTTTATTCCATTAAAGGGGCTATATCGGTGCAAGTTGTTGTTACAATCCCTGTGCTCTCCTGACTGGCATCTTATTCACCAAGCTCTGTAACCAATTCAAATTTAAAGTTGCTAAATTGAATAACTGAATAATTCAAACTGCAATAAAAATCACTAACGTTGACATTGAATTATCAGGAGTAGGCTTTATATTCAAACAACCTGTCAACACTCGCCATCTAGGCCCAGACATGAATAAAACATAAGCTGGGAGTTTCTGCTCCCATTTGCAGTAGGCATCATGAGGCTGGGAGTGGAAAATATCTCGACATTGCTGTGTTACCAGGTCGTGATTGTACATTCCAGCGTTTCCTGCCACAATATGTCAGGAACAATATTTCAATACATCTGCATCTTATTATAAGGACTTCTTGCCGGAATCATCACCCCAAGCTGGATCATCCAGCACATTGGCATGCAATTGGAATAAAATGTTTCACAATGGTGCACAAATAGCATGCACCTGGTGACCTGCACTTCGCTGATCACTTAGAGGTTAGTTCACCTGTCTTGCATCACATAGTGCTCATGAATTAGTGCCAGGCTTTGCAAGGCAGCACCACATCACTTTCAGGGGATTGTCACAGGCACTTACCACTACAAGACCAGGGGTAAGGCGAAGGTGGCCTTTAATGTACCGCAGCGTTAGGGTTGTGCTGGGGAAGGGGGGATAACTGAAAAGCAGGAAAAGGAGCTGCAGGGCTAAGGCTCTACTAGCGGGTATGAGAGGGGATGGTTGCACTCAGACACATGACTGGGGGGATGGGGAGAATTAGCATCCTCAGCACCAGGATGGGGAGAGAGAATGTTACAGATTGAAATAAGCCACTTGGGGCCAGAATGGGAGCAGCAAAGAGTAAAAAAGCTCTTCAGTTTACATTTTTGAACTTGCAAAGACTATCCTTGTACCAAACCAGGGAGAACATCAGTGCAGTCTAAGTCATGCCCAGCATATTATGCGCAGGACGTGGACGTAACATGACATACCTCGGTCTGTGGGATCTCTAGAATCATAATGGATGCAGTTGGTACACTCAGTCATGGGAGGCATCTGCAACTTTCAGGTTGGGAAAAGGCATTGTGGGGATATTCAAGGGTATATGTTGGGGCGGGGGGGCGTGGTGCTCTTGGTATATGTTTAATCGTGTAAGTGGCCTCAAAATGGGGAAACAGGAATTCCAAATGGGGCATTGGCTCATCCATATCAAAATGTTCAGGGGCTAACAAATAGATATGCACCTTAAACCAAATAGGATCAAGGAATACAGGGGGCGGAATGAGAGGTCTGTGAGGGAGTAAAACCTGAACATTAAGCATCTCCAGGAAAAAGGAGTTTCCATTCTTACACAGGGATGATCCAAGCTGCTCTGGCAGAGAGTTCTGCTGTGGAGATGCCGGCGTTGGACTGGGGTAAACACAGTAAGAGTTTTAACAACACCAGGTTAAAGTCCAACAGGTTTATTTGGTAGCAAATACCATTAGCTTTCGGAGCGCTGCTCCTTCGTCAGATGGAGTGGATATCTGCTCTCACAAAGGGCTCTCAAACATCTCACATGAGAACACCATCCACCAGGTACACGGTACCTACTCTTGCAACTCGGCCAACGTTGTCTACCTGATACGCTGATCTTTGGGTAAGCGTTCTCCAAGATGGCCTTCACGACACATGACAGCGCAGAGTCGCTGAGCAGAAACTGATAGCCAAGTTCCGCACACATGAGGACGGCCTAAACCGGGATCTTGGGTTTATGTCACACTATCAGTAACCCCCACAGCTTGCCTCCTGGACTTGCAGAATCTCACTGGCTGACCTGTCTGGAGACAATACACATCTCTTTAACCTGTGCCTAATGCTCCCCCCACTCACATTGTCTGTATCTTTAAGACCTGGTTGGCTGTAGAGATTCGCATTCTAATCAGTATTCTGTAACTTGATTTTGTGTCTCTCCACATCATGACTCAAACAGGGCATACAGAGACTTAAACCAGGTCTTAAAGATACAGACAATGTGAGTGAAGGGAGCATTAAGCACAGGTTAAAGAGATGTGTATTGTCTCCAGACAGGACAGCCAGTGAGGTTCTGCAAGTCCAGGAGGCAAGCTGTTGGGGTTACTGATAATGTGACATAAACCCAAGATCCCGGTTTAGGCCATCCTCATGTGTGCGGAACTTGGCTATCAGTTTCTGCTCAGCGACTCTGCGCTGTCGTGTGTCATGAAGGCCGGCTTGGAGAACGCTTACCCTAAGATCAGGGACTGAATGCCCGTGACTGCTGAAGCGCTCCCCCACAGGAAGAGAACAGTCTTGCCTGGTGATTGTCGAGCGGTGTTCATTCATCCGTTGTCGTAGCGTCTGCATGGTTTCCCCAATGTACCATGCCTCGGGACATCCTTTCCTGCAGCGTATCAGGTAGACAACGTTGGCTGAGTTGCAAGAGTAGGTACCGTGTACCCGGTAGATGGTGTTCTCATGTGAGATGATGGCATCCGTGTCAATGATCTGGCACGTTTTGCAGAGGTTGCTGTGGCAGGGTTGTGTGGTGTCATGGTCACTGTTCTCCTGAAGGCTGGGTAGTTTGCTGCGGACAATGGTCTGTTTGAGGTTGTGCGGTTGTTTGAAGGCAAGAAGTGGGGGTGTGGGGATGGCCTTGGCGAGATGTTCGTCTTCATCAATGACATGTTGAAGGCTCCGGAGGAGATGCCATAGCTTTTCCGCTCCGGGAAAGTACTGGACGACGAAGGGTACTCTGTCCACCGTGTCCGTGTTTGTCTTCTGAGGAGGTTGGTGCGGTTTGGCGCTGTGGCGCGTCGGAACTGTCGATCGATGAGTCGAGTGCCATATCCTGTTCTTATGAGGGCACCTTTCAGCGTCTGGAGGTGTCTGTTGCGATCCTCCTCATCCGAGCAGATCCTTTGTATACGGAGGGCTTGTCCGTAGGGGATGGCTTCTTTAACGTGTTTAGGGTGGAAGCTGGAGAAGTGGAACATCGTGAGGTTATCCGTGGACTTGCGGTACAGTGAGGTGCTGAGGTGACCGTCCTTAATGGAGATGCGTGTGTCCAGGAATCCAACCGATTCCGGAGAGTAGTCCATGGTGAGTCTGATGGTGGGATGGAACTTGTTGATGTCATCATATAGTTGTTTCAGTGATTGTTCACCATGAGTCCAAAGGGAGAAAATGTCATCGATGTATCTAGATCATCGATGCACTAGATTCGCATTCTAATCAGTATTCTGTAACTTGATTTTGTGTCTCTGTACATCCTGTTTGAGAGCAGATATCCACTCCATCTGACGAAGGAGCAGCACTTCGAAAGCTAATGGCATTTGCTACCAAATAAACCTGTTGGACTTTAACCTGGTGTTGTTAAAACTGTTAGAGAGTTCTGCACCACCATCTTCCAACCTGCAGTGATGGTGCAGGACAAAATTAAAATGAGGTGGTACTCTGTTGGTGAGGACTCTGCAGGTGGATTGGAGGTCAGCTGTATGTGCATTTCCAAATTAGGAGAGAGGCACAGGAAAACTGAGGAATGCAGCTGGTATCCCTTCCTGATGTTCCTGTGATTGTCACTGCAGCATCACTAGCTGATGGAAGACTGAGTCCGGAAACTCGTCATCTGACTCAGACTCAACAGAATTGTGGCCTCCAGTAGTCCTCCAAGTGCCAGCGACTTCGGATGTCCCTACCTCCGCCTGCTGTGGACCAGATTGTGCACTGTGCTCACTAGTGTGTGACCCCAAACCTTGCTCTAGAACCAAGTCCAACCGAGATGTATGACTCTGTGATGCTGGGGAGTGTGGATGAACACTGTGTGTGATAGCTCTTCTGCAATGGTGTCCTTTGGCTCCTCATCTGAGGTGTTGTTGAGGCCGGAGCTGAGGCTTTTGCTGCTAGGTGCCCTTGGGGGGAGTTTTGCAGGGGGGGTTATGAAAGGAAGGAGAGTTAATTAGTGCGTGGCAGGTGACTCTAAAACAGGGCAAAGTACTCACAGTATGGTTGTCTGTGAGATATGCTAGTGCAGGAACCTCACTTGGATGTGTGCCACTCACCTCAGCATTGGCGCAGGCACAGTCGGCCTTTTCTGGCCAGCTTTATGGTTTAATTTTTGAACTGCAAAGTGATCTTGATTTCCAGCACTCTGCCCCCAATCTGGGATCTTGCCCTGCGATTGTGTGTGAGTTTGACCTGCACAAACAGAGATGGAGTGTGAGCAAGGTGCATGCCAGGGCATATGACAAGACAGTATTGGTGGTGAATGGAGCCATGGTGGGGATGAGGATACAAGCTCCAAAGGAGATGACACCAGATGGAGATGAGAAGGTGTGTGTGAGAGAGTGAGTGGTGAAGTCCCTTGAGCTGGCAGTGAGTGAGATGTCAGTGAACGTGTGATGGGCTTGTGAGTGTGTGAGTTGAGAGTGCTGAGATGGTTGACACCCTGGCCACACAGATGAGATTATTTAATTTCTTCATGCACTGGGTGGCTGAGCTCTTCTATACCATGTTGACACTGATCATCGCTGCCACTGCCTTCCAAGCTGGATTGGTTACCTTGCTGGACCTGCTGCAGTCAGTGGGTGAAGGGGACATGGCGGTGAGCTTTGACTGCATTCAGAAGGAGCTCCAGTGAGGAGTCACTGAATTTGGAGGCTGCTGTCTTCATGGGTTTTAGGGCCATGTCTTCAATGGAGCAGTCCTGGACTGCCAACATTGAGAAGGCTGTACACAGCTGAACTTTAAATATGGCGCCAAGGGTGAGGAAGTCATGAGTTGACAGCAGGGCAGGCAAATCAGAAGCCACCAGCAAATGGTCCGGTACGTTTCCTGTGCATGCATAATTAATGTGGCAGGGAGCAGATGAGGCAGTGTGTAAATCCACCATTACAACCGATGGATAGAACGTTGTTTTTCAAACTTGTGTACTTGTCAAACATTTAGTGTAATGGGGCGAAAATCCTGCCTATATGTTGGCAATATTTGGAAGGCAGCATATTGAACTACACCTTCAGGAAAGAAAATTGAGGGGAAAAATGTTTCAGGCAAGACAACCAGTTATTTTCTATCATTGAATAAAAGGTTGTCCTGCAAACTTTATTCATTCCTGGTGACCTGTTCTGAAACTATTCAAATTTAGCCTAATAAAAAATCAGTTTCACAAAAGCTGCAACTATACTGTAGCTGATACATAATGCACTTCATACTTCAGTTCGACTTCCCTTTATCTATCAAATGAATTATATCTTTAAAACACAAAGCAAAAACAGAACAAAAGTCCTAGGGCGGGATTTTCCAGCCGCGCTCGCCCCAAGACCAGAAAATTCCACCAAAGGTCAACGGACCTTTGCATGGTCCGTGTCCTGTCCGCTATGATTCCCGTGGCGGGTGGGATGGGAAAATTTTGCCCCTGGTGTGCAGAGCAATTGTCATCACCATACTCCTGTACTGTAGTGTGACCTGAATAATATGACCCACAGAGTCCTCCCAATTCAATGGGAGGACCATTGAACAAACGCCCTTCTTGAAGTTCTCTCTCCTGCAGGTTCTGTTTCTCAACCATCAAATGGTCTATATTCATGGTGGGTGGGAGGGGGTGGCTTTGACATTAAGGACTGAGGCCTAATAAATATCGTCCAAAATAATGAAATCTTGTTCACCAAGCTGCATTACTCTGTGAGTCACAAAGTATAAGAAGACCATTTGACTGGCCTTTACTATGCTGACCTTGCATGTATTTCTAGATTTTGAAAACATCAGCAAGTTCCCAGCATCAAAAATGCCTGTGACTGGGGGTTAGGCTACTTAATGTACAGCAAATTGCATTCTTCTGCAGCAGCCAAAAGGAGTAGGCAGCATCCTTCTCCATGCAAGCATTTCTGCAAGTAATCCAACAAAGAACAGAATGACTTGCCTCTCCAATGAATAGGAAAGTCAGCTGGAGTGAATAACAGGTTTAGAATCCAATATTCCTTACTTCATGATCTGCCGAACTTGAAATTTCCAACAGAATCATTCTAGGTTCATATTCTTAATTTTCCTGAATCTTTAGTTACTTTAATATTTTCTTACTTTTCTCTGATTTATCTAAGTTGTATCTGTACTTGAGATGTCATGTGGCTTCATGGGCAGCATCCATGCCTCTGAGCCAGAAGTTCTGAGTTCAAGTCCCACCTCAGAACTTGATGGCCAAAGAAAGAAGGTTTATTCAAAATGCAGCCAAACAGGTCCATTAACAACCTACAAAACCTTCCAACATGTGCAACAACAGACGGTAAGAGTGGGAGAGATTTCTGGTCAGCCATGTGAGGGAAAGAAAGTTGGAGACTCCACCATCACTATCCATTGCTCCAAACATGCATGTAAAATTGCATGTTGCCACAGCAACTTGGGAATCCCTAAGTGAACTGTAACACAGCACCACCAAATAAGTACTAATGACTTAGTTTCCATTTTGATGTTGATATTTTCTTTGTTGCATTTTGGCTACCATTTTTGATTCGTCTCTGCTTCCTAGTATTCCAAGGTTTCCAATAATTCCATTGCTGTACATGCCTGACCTTTTTTTTCTTTCTTTTTCTGTCTTCCATGGCTCAGCTGGTAGAAACTCCCCTCTGAATCACAATTTTCCATGTTCAAGTCTCACTCCAAAGCTTAAGTACAAGAATCAAGTCTGACACTCCAATGCAGTACTCAGGGAGCACTGCATTGTTGGAGGTACCACCTTTCAGATGAGATGTTAAATCAAGCTTTTATCTGCCTGCTTAGGTGGATGTAAAATAACTCATGGTATGACTTTGAATAACAGCAGGGCAATTATCCCCAGGGTCCCAGCCAGCACTCATCCTTCAACTAACATCACAAAAACATAAGTGCTATATAAATGTAAGTATTTTGTTTTTTATTTCACTAGTAAATTCAATCCTTCATTATTCATTGTAATATGTTGACTCATGATCCTGGATTTACTTCTTCCTGTCCAATATTTAATTTGCATTGCAGAAGCTAATAAACTTTCCAGTTCCTGTCTTTCTCAAATAATAAAAGCAAATTACTGTGGATGCTGGAATCTGAAACAGAAACAGAAAATTCTGGAAAATCTCAGCAAGCCTGACAGCATCTTTGGGAGAGAATAGAACTAACATTTCAAGTCCGGATGACCCTTGTCAGAGTTCTGTTGAAGGGTCATCGAGACTTGAAATGTTAGCTCTATTCTCTCTCCATAGTTGATGTCAGACCTGCTGAGGTTTTCCTGTCTTTCTCATACGTTTATGTTTTTAAAATGTACATGCAAGTTGCCAAAAGAATTTCCATGTTGTCTGAAAAGTTAAAGTTTATTAATTAATCACAAGTAGGCTTTCATTAACAGTGCAATGAAGTTACTGTGAAAACCCCCTAGTCACCACACTCCGGTACACTGAGGGAGAATTTAGCATGGCCAATGCACCTGACCAGCATGTCTTTCGGACTGTGAGAGGAAACCGGAGTACCCGGAAGAAACCCATGCAAACATGGGGAGTACGTGCAGACTCTGCACAGACAGTGACCCAAGCCAGGAATCGAACTTGGGTCCCTGGCGCTGTGAGGCAGCAGTGCTAACCACTGTGCTACTGTGCATTATACCTGTTCCTGAGCCTTTTTCATTTCTCTGTTCCATTTTTTCAGGAATTACTATTTGCTTCAAAATTGCTTTTAAGCAGGACTGCTAACACAGAAATACAAATTGTCACTGATGCTTTATGAGGTAGAACGACACCAGACTAATAGAACATTGCATTATATTGTCATATTTGTTAAGGTCATGCCTTCAAAGGCTTTTTGGAAACTTGAGTTTCCTGGTTAGACTGCATCTTCAATATTTCATGCAAATGCTGCAACATTAATGGACTACTCAACTCTAAAGGGATTACAGATGAGAGAAACAACTGTTGGTATCGGGGAAGAGCTGTAAAGACTGGCACGATAAACCTGAATTCTCGAGTGCCCCAAATACATATCTCATATAGGAAGTTATATTGGAAACTTTAACGACATGGTGGCACAGTGGTTAGCACTGCTGCCTCACAGTGCCAGGGCCCCAGGTTCAATTCTGGTCTTGGGTTACTGTCTGCAGGGCATTTGCAGATTCTCCGCATGTTATGAAGTGCTTCGAAAGGTTAGTCATGGCTTGGATCAATTCTAGCCTCCCAGACTGCCTGGATCCACTACAGTTTGCTTACCGCTGCAACAGGTCCACAGCAGACACCATCTCCCTGGCCCTGCACTCAACCCTGAAACACCTAGATAACAAAGACAGATATGTCAGACTCCTATTTATTGACGACAGCTCAGTCTTCAACACCATTATTCCTACGAAACTCATCTCCAAACTCTGTGGCCTGGGCCTCAGCTCCTTCCTCTACGACTGGATCCTGAACTTCCTAACCCATAGATCACCATCAGTAAGGATAGGCAACAATACCTCCTCCACAATCATCCTTAACACCGATGCCCCACAAGGCTGTGTTCTCAGCCCACTACTATACTCCTTATACACCCATGACTGTGTGGCCAAATTCCCCTCCAACTCGATTTTCAAGTTTGCTGATGACACCACTGTAATGGGTCGGATCTCAAACAATGACAAGACAGAGTACAGGAATGAGATAGAGAATCTGGTGAACTGGTGCAACAACAATAATCTCTCCCTCAATGTCAACAAAATGAAGGAGATTGTCATCGACTTCAGGAAGCATAGAAGATAACATGCCCCTGTCTACATCAACAAGGACGAAGTAGAAAGGGTCAAGAGCTTCAGGTTTTTAGGTGTCCAGATCACCAATAACCTGTCCTGGTCCCCCCATGCTGATACTATAGTTAAGAAAGCCCACCAACGCCTCTATTTTCTCAGAAGACTAAGGAAATTTGGCATGTCAGCTACGACTCTCACCAACCTTTACAGATGCACCATAGAAAACATTCTTTCTAGTTGTATCACAGCTTAGTATGGCTCCTGCTCTGTCCAAGACCACAAGAAATTATAAAAGGTTGTGAATGTAGCCCAATTAGCCATCACGCAAATCAGCCTCCCATCCACTGACTCTTACTACACTTCCCGCTGCCTCGGCAAAGCAGGACTCCACACACCCAGAACATTCTCTCTTCCACCTTCTTCCCGAAAAAGATACAAAAGTCGGAGGTTAACTACCAACCCATTCAAGAACAACTTCTTCCATTCTGCCATTAGATTTTTGAATGGACATACCTTGTATTAAGTTGATCTTTCTCTACACCCGAGCTGTGACTGTAACATTACATTCTGCACCCTCTCGTTTCCTTCTCTATGAACGGTATGTTTTGTCTGTATAGCACGCAAAAAACAATACTTTTCACTGTAGCTAATACTGTGACAATAATAAATCAAATAAAATCAAAATCAAAGTCTGCATGGGTTTGCTCCGGGTACTCCAGTTTCCTCCCAGGCTCCAAAGATGCGCGTGTTAGGCTGATTGGCCATGCTAAATTGCCCCTTACTGTCAGAGGGACTAGTAGGATAAATACCCTGGACGGAATTGTTATCCGTGCGGACTCGGTGGGTCGAATGGCCTCCTTCTGCACTGTAGGGATTCTATGATTTTATGAACATAAGATAAAGTAGCTTGTCACATCAGACTGTCAGAACAGATTGGTTGAAAGTTATGAACGGTGTTTTAAGGTAAATTTCAACAGATATTTCTTTACGTTGAAGGTGACCAACACCTGGCAGGTGTTGTCAGGAAGGGTGTTTCGGTCAGACACCCAGATACTGATGGGGAGAAGGTAGGTTTGGTATCCTGGTACAATCTGAACCTGTCTTGTGGAATCAGATTTGTATTGCATTACCCCGGCGTGTTGGATTAATAAACGAATATGTACAGGATAGAAACTAATGGAAAGCCCACATAAACAAATGAACAAATGTGCTCCGTGAAGCGTTCCGGCCCACGGAAGAACAGAACTGTGTACATACGCTGTTTTTGGCTGCGAAATGTGGTGAACTTGCATCAAAAAATAATCGATTGCTGAAGATTACTGAGTGGTTGTACAATAGCAATCAAACTGCTCAACTGAATGCCGTATTCCCGCTTTCTAATTTGCTGTAAAATGCTTTTCCCAGTTTGATTTTGAACTGAAACAGAATTGAAAGGTACACTCTGATAAAATGACGTAAAGCGAAAGACAACTCACAGATCACTGATGTTTGAATAATTTCAGGACCATCTTTTCAAAACAGATTGAAAAAAATGGGAATAACATGTAAACTCCAGGTAGCAATGATAATAATTGTCAAATTGTTTCGTGAATTTAGATCAAGGTAATAAAGTATTACCTTGGATGCATCTCCGGTATAAGACATACTGAGAAAAATGCGATTCATTGAAACCTGAAACAACCAGAAAATGGTAGTAAATACAAGGCAGATTAGTTAGCATGAGACAAAGACTAGTTATGTTTTAGGAGGGACCATTTACCAAAATTCCAGATACAATCCTGTCTGCAGTACAACAATGTGTTTTTTTGTGTCACCAGGAATTATACATGCAGCGAAAACGAAATAGCTCACCGCAAGTTGATGGAATTTGATAAACTTGACAACAGTCACAGCTGCACGGAATCCCAGCTGATATTTTGCTGATACAAAGAACACACCATTGGAAGCAACACACAAGTCATGTATCCGCTGCCAAAGCATTTTATTTCATCTTAATATTTCGACATGCGTGATTGTTATAATAGAGAAACGTTATACCAATACGCTGGAAATATACAGCACGTCTGTCAGCCTATTTGAGGTCTGCCTGAAATGTTAACCTTTCTCAGACCCTATCTGACTTGCTGTGTATTCCCAGCATTGCTTTTATTTAAGACTTCCAACCTTCGCACTTCTTTCATAATGGGTAATGTATATGCAATTACAGACCGACACATGTAAAGATGTCAAGGGCGAATTAAGGAAAATCTTTTTGTAATATCAGCGTGCATTGATGTACCACGGGTATACACACACGTAGCTGTTGTGGTCCGTGGACTTGAACTCTTCAGCTGACTCCATGGAGCTTTGAGGCAGCTCCGAGTGAAGATTTGCAGCCTGGTTCCGCTCCAGTGATTGAAGAAATGTATGAGGAATGTAACAGTCTAATGTGTGAGGAGTGCGCCAGTCTAATGTGTGAGGACTGTACCAGTCTAGCGTTGGCTGTGCAGGAAAGGGGCTGTGATTGCGCTGGGCTGTGTATCACACTGTGTACTGGGCTGTGATTGTGCTGGGCTGTGATTGTGCTGGGCTGTGTATCATACTGTGTACTGGGCTGTGATTGTGCTGGGCTGTGTATCACACTGTGTACTGGGCTGTGTATCACATTGTGTACAGGCCTGGGCTGTGCTGGGCCGTGTATCATACTGTGTACTGGGCTGTGATTGTGCTGGGCTGTGTATCACACTGTGTACTGGGCTGTGTATCACATTGTGTACAGGCCTGGGCTGTGTATCACACTGTGTACTAGGCTGTGTATCACATTGTGTGCAGGCCTGGGCTGTGATGGGCTGTGTATCACACTGTGAGAAGTCTCACAACACCAGGTTAAAGTCCAACAGGTTTATTTGGTAGCAAAAGCCACTAGCTTTCGGAGCGTTCCTCCTTTGTCAGATAAGTGGGAGTTCTGTTCACAAACAGGGCATATAAAGACACATATTATCAACACTGTGTGCAGGGCTGGGCTGTGGTCACACTGTGTACAGGCCTGGGCGGTGTCTCACACTGTGTGTGGAGATGCCGGCGTTGGACTGGGGTAAACACCATAATACAGTGTGTCTCACACTGTGTGCAGGGCTGGGCTGTGTATCATTGTGCTGGGTGTGTCTCACACTGAGTGCAGGGCTGGGCTGTGGTCACACTGTGTACTGGGCTGGCCTGTGTCTCACACTGTGTGTAGGACTGGGCTGTCTCACACTGTGTGCAGGGCTGGCCTGTGTATCACACTGTGTACTGGGCTGTGATTCACAGTGCTGGGCTGTGTCTCACACTGTAAGAAGTTTAACAACACCAGGTTACTGTGTTTACCCCAGTCCAACGCCGGCATCTCCACATCATGACTACCATCGACACCGCAAACTGCCGGCTCCAAGTGGAGAGGATCGCCAAGAAGATCGCGCATGTGTTTACCCCAGTCCAACGCCGGCATCTCCACATCATGACTACCGTCTCACACTGTGTGCAGGGCTGGCCTGTGTATCACACTGTGCTGGGCAGTTTCACAGTGCTGGGCTGGGCTGTGTATCACATTGTGGTGGGCTGTGATTCAGTGTGTGCAGGGCTGGCCTGTGTCTCACACTGTGCTGGCCTGTGTATCACATTGTGCTGGGCTGTGATTCAAACTATGTGCACGGCTGGCCTGTGTATCACATTGTGCTGGGCTGTGATTCACAGTGTGGTAAGAAGTCTCACAACACCAGGTTAAAGTCCAACAGGTTTATTTGGTCGCAAATACCATATTTGCGACCAAATAAACCTGTTGGACTTTAACCTGGTGTTGTGAGACTTCTTACTGTGCTTACCCCAGTCCAACGCCGGCATCTCCACATCATGATTCACAGTGTGTGCAGGGCTGGCCTGTGTTTCACACTGTGCTGGGCTGTGATTCACAGTGCAGGGCTGGCCTGTGTATCACATTGTGCTGGGCTGTGATTCACAGTGCAGGGCTGGCCTGTGTCTCACACTGTGTGCACGGCTGGCCTGTGTTTCACACTGTGCTGGGCTGTGATTCACAGTGCAGGGCTGGCCTGTGTTTCACACTGTGCTGGGCTGTGATTCACAGTGCAGGGCTGGCCTGTGTATCACACTGTGCTGGGCTGTGATTCACAGTGCTGGGCTGGCCTGTGTATCACATTGTGCTGGGCCGGGCTGTCTCTGGGGTTAAAGCAGTGGGGCCCTGCAGGCCCCGCCCAGCGCTCTTACGTCAATGCCTCTGTCCCCGTGGAAACCGCCAATCAGCCGGCAGCTTCACTGTCCAAGGGGAATCCATCTGTTTAGCCTCAAAAGCAGTTTCCAGAAAATAAAAAGTTCCGACCTGAAGTGAAATCCCCAGCACTGACCCGCCCGGCTTAAAACACCCAGGCAACCGCTTTCTGTCCGAAATCTCAGCTCCCTCCATTTCCCCCTGACAGCCAAACCCTCCACCTTTACCCGGGGATTGCACTCAGAACGGCCAGGAACCGGTGACAAATACAGTCATCAATTGTAATAAATGTTAAACACTCACATCCCCGTTCGCCATTTGAATTTTAACGGCTGTGTGTTTGATATGAATCTGCCCGTCCCGCCTTCACTCTGTTATTGAGAGGCTTTCGGGCCGGAACATTTTCCAGCCCCGGGGGGGGGGGGGGGGGAGAGCTGGAGAAGATTTGGGATATTTTGTGATCAGGAGCCAAGGTTGGTTCAGTTGAAGATTTAATATTAGACACAGTGTGGGTTTATGGTGGGAGGTGTGGTTAGTTGTGGTGATTGGGTCGGCAGTCCCCACCCCCCCCCCCCCGGCGGTGTGTTTGGTAGGTCGCTGTTGCCAGGGTGCTGGCCCGGCTCTGGGTGTGGCCCAGGAGAGAGAGAGAGAGAGGGAGGGACCGACAGACAGAGAGCGCGAGAGAGGCAGCGGCAGCGGCGCTTCACTGACTGAGAGAGGCAGCGGCGGGGCTCCGCTCAGTGACAGTGGGTGACAGAGTGAGGATCCGACACCCAGAGAGAGAGAGAGACATCCGCCTGGCTACTGGCACCGAGACCGCCGCCTCACACATCCGTCTCGCCCAAGGCCCGACGCCATGCTCGGAGACTGAGGAGGAAACCGAGGGGAGAGGAGCCGCAGGGAAAAAAAACCCCGGACGACAAGGCAAGTGTGGAGGGGCCGCGGCCGCCACTTGTCAGTTCAGATACTGCACTTCCCTAACCACCCCCCCCCCTCACCCCCCCCAATTCTCACCACCACCCCCCCCCACCCCTCCACCCTCACCCAAACCCCCCCAACCCTCACCCACACCCCCCTCATCCTGCCCAACCCTCACCCCCCAAAACCCCCCAACCCTCAGCCCCACCACCCCCCCGACCCCCCCAACCCTCACCCGCCCACCCCCAACCCTCAGCCCCCCCACCCCCCAACCCTCACCCCCCCACCCCCCAACCCTCACCCCCCCACCCCCCAACCCTCACCCCCCCACCCCCCAACCCTCACCCCCCACCCCCCAACCCCCCAACCCCCAACCCTCACCCCCCCACCCCCCAACCCTCACCCCCCAACCCTCACCCCCCCACCCCCCAACCCTCACCCCCCCACCCCCCAACCCTCACCCCCCCACCCCCCCAACCCTCACCCCCCCCCACCCCCCAACCCTCACCCCCCCCACCCCCAACCCTC
>NC_135803.1:41638149-41768354 GCF_964213995.1 Mustelus asterias
CCCCCCAACCCTCACCCCCCCCACCCCCCAACCCTCACCCCCCCCACCCCCCAACCCTCACCCCCCCCACCCCCCCAACCCTCACCCCCCCCACCCCCCAACCCCCACCCCCCACCCCCCCCACCCCCCCACCCCCACCCCCCACCCCCCACCCCCCACCCCCCACCCCCCACCCCCACCCCTACCCCACCCTCACCCCCCCACCCCCCAACCCTCACACCCCCCACCCCCCAACCCTCACACCCCCCCACCCCACCCACCCCCACCCTCACCCCCCCCACCCCCACCTCACCCCCCCCACCCCCCAACCCCTCACCCCCCCCACCCCCCAACCCTCACCCCCCCACCCCCCAACCCTCACCCCCCCACCCCCACCCTCACCCCCCCACCCCCCCAACCCTCACCCCCCCCACCCCCCAACCCTCACCCCCCCCACCCCCAACCCTCACCCCCCCACCCCCCAACCCTCACCCCCCCCACCCCCCAACCCTCACCCCCCCCACCCCCCAACCCTCACCCCCCCCACCCCCCAACCCTCACCCCCCCCACCCCCCAACCCTCACCGCCCCCACCCCCCAACCCTCACCGCCCCCACCCCCCAACCCTCACCGCCCCCACCCCCCAACCCTCACCGCCCCCACCCCCCAACCCTCACCCCCCCCACCACCCAACCCCCACCCCCCAACCCTCACCCCCCCCAACCCTCACCCCCCCCACCCCCCAACCCTCACCCCCCCCCACCCCCCAACCCTCACCCCCCCCACCCCCCAACCCTCACCCCCCCCACCCCCCAACCCTCACCCCCCCCACCCCCCCACCCTCACCCCCCCACCCCCCAACCCTCACCCCCCCCACCCCCAACCCTCACCCCCCCCACCCCCCAACCCCTCACCCCCCCACCCCCACCACCCCCCCCACCCCCCAACCCTCACCCCCCCCACCCCCCAACCCTCACCCCCCCACCCCCCAACCCTCACCCCCCCCACCCCCCAACTCTCACCCCCCCCACCCCCCAACCCTCACCCCCACCACCCCCCAACCCTCACCACCCCACCCCCCAACCCTCACCCCCCCCACCCCCCAACACTCACCCCCCAAACCTCACCCCCCCACCCCCCAACCCTCACCCCCCACCCCCAACCCTCACCCCCCCCACCCCCCAACCCTCACCCCACCCCCCAACCCTCACCCCCCCACCCCCCAACCCTCACCCCCCCACCCCCCAACCCTCACCCCCCCCCACCCCCCAACCCTCACCCCCCCCCCACCCCCCAACCCTCACCCCCCCACCCCCCAACCCTCACCCCCCCCACCCCCCAACCCTCACCCCCCCACCCCCCAACCCTCACCCCCCCACCCCCCAACCCTCACCCCCCCACCCCCCAACCCTCACCCCCCCACCCCCCAACCCTCACCCGCCCACCCCCCAACCCTCACCCGCCCACCCCCCAACCCTCACCCGCCCACCCCCCAACCCTCACCCCCTCACCCCCCAACCCTCACCCCCCCACCCCCCAACCCTCACCCCCCCACCCCCCAAACCCTCACCACCCCCAACCCTCACCCCCACCCCCCACCCCCCCAACCCTCACCCCCCACCCCACCCCCCACCCTCACCCCCACCCCCCCACCCTCATCCCCCACCCCCCAACCCTCACCCCCCCACCCCCCCAACCCTCACCCCCCAACCCCTCACCCCCCAACCCTCACCCCCCAACCCTCACCCCCCAACCCTCACCCCCCAACCCTCACCCCCCAACCCTCACCCCCCAACCCTCACCCCCCAACCCTCACCCCCCAACCCTCACCCCCCAACCCTCACCCCCCAACCCTCACCCCCCAACCCTCACCCCCCCACCCCCCCAACCCCCCAACCCTCACCCCCCCCACCCCCCCAACCCTCTCCCCCCCACCCCCCCAACCCTCACCCCCCCAACCCTCACCCCCCCACCCCCCCCAACCCTCACCCCCCCACCCCCCAACCCTCACCCCCCCACCCCCCCACCCCCCCAACCCTCACGCCCCCTACCCCCCCCACACGGCCCGTTCCCCCTACCCCCCCTCACGGCCCGTTCCCCCTACCCCCCTCACGGCCCGTTCCCCCTACCCCCCACACTCCCCGTTCCGCCTACCCCCCCACACCCCCCCGTACCCCCAAGCCCCCCCCACACCCCCCCGTACCCCCTAACGCCCCCCCACACACCCCCGTACCCCCTAACGCCCCCCCCACATACCCCCGTTCCCCCTACCCCCCCCCCGTTCCCCCTACCCCCCCCACACCGTCCCGTTCCCCCTCCCCCCCACACCGTCCCGTTCCCCCTCCCCCCCACACCCTCCCGTTCCCCCTACCCCCCACACCCCCCGTTCCCCCTACCCCCCCACACCCCCGTTCCCACCCCCCCCCCCTGTTCCCACCCCCCCCCCCCCCGTTCCCACACCCCCTGTTACCCCTACTCCCCCCACACCCCCTGTTCCCCCTAGCCCCCCCCCCCACACAGCCCGTTCCCCCTACCCCCCCCACACGGCCCTTTCCCCCTACCCCCCCCCACACGGCCCTTTCCCCCTACCCCCCCCACACGGCCCTTTCCCCCTACCCCCCCCACACGGCCCTTTCCCCCTACCCCCCCCACACGGCCCTTTCCCCCTACCCCCCCCACACGGCCCTTTCCCCCTACCCCCCCCACACGGTCCGTTCCCCTACCCCCCCCCACACGGCCCGTTCCCCTACCCCCCACACGGCCCGTTCCCCTACCCCCCCACACGGCCCTTTCCCCCTACCCCCCCCCACACGGCCCTTTCCCCCTACCCCCCCCACACGGCCCTTTCCCCCTACCCCCCCCACACGGCCCTTTCCCCCTACCCCCCCCACACGGCCCTTTCCCCCTACCCCCCCCACACGGCCCTTTCCCCCTACCCCCCCCACACGGTCCGTTCCCCTACCCCCCCCCACACGGCCCGTTCCCCTACCCCCCACACGGCCCGTTCCCCTACCCCCCCACACGGCCCGTTCCCCTACCCCCCCACACGGCCCGTTCCCCTACCCCCCCACACGGCCCGTTCCCCTACCCCCCCACACGGCCCGTTCCCCTACCCCCCCACACGTCCCGTTCCCCTACCCCCCCACACGTCCCGTTCCCCTACCCCCCCACACGTCCCGTTCCCCCTACCCCCCCACACGGCCCGTTCCCCCTACCCCCCCACACAGCCCGTTCCCCCTACCCCCCCACACGGCCCGTTCCCCCTACCCCCCCACACGGCCCGTTCCCCCTACCCCCCCACACGGCCCGTTCCCCCTACCCCCCCACACGGCCCGTTCCCCCTACCCCCCCACACGGCCCGTTCCCCCTACCCCCCCACACGGCCCGTTCCCCCTACCCCCCCACACGGCCCGTTCCCCCTACCCCCCCACACGGCCCGTTCCCCCTACCCCCCACACCCCCCGTTCCGCCTACCCCCCCCACACCCCCCCGTACCCCCTAACGCCCCCCACACACCCCCGTACCCCCTAACGCCCCCCCACACCCCCGTACCCCCTAACGCCCCCCCCCACACACCCCCGTTCCCCCTACCCCCCCCTACCCCCCCCCCCCACACCCCCGGTTCCCCCTACCCCCCCCCCCCCCCCGCACCCCCGGTCCCCCTAACCCACCCCCCCATTCCCCCTACCGCCCCTCCCCCCCGCACCCCCTGTCCCCCCCCCGTTTCCCCCATCTCCCCCCACACCCCCGTTCCCCCCCCACACCACCCGTTCCCCCTACCCCCCCACACCCCCGTTCCCCCTACCCCCCACCCGTTCCCCCGACCCCCCCACAACCCCAGTTCCCACCCCTCACTCCCCCGTTCCCCCCCCCACACCACCCGTTCCCCCTACCCCCCGTTCCCCCGACCCCCCCACACCCCCGTTCCCCCTACTACCCCCCCCCCCCCCCCCCCCCCCCCGGGACAGGAGGAAATAATTCAATAAATTCAATAGAATAATTCTAAAAATTGAAAACTTCAGTGGTGGCACAGTGGTTAGCACTGTTCCTCACAGTGCCTGGGACCCGGGTTCAATCCTGGCCTTGGGTGACTGTGTGGAGTTGGCACATTCTCCCGTGTTGGTTGGGTTTCCTCCGGGTGCCACGGTTTCCCCCCACAGTTCGAAAGACATGCAGGTTAGGTGGATTGGCTATGCTAAATTCTCCCCCAAGTGTACAAAGATGTGTAGGTTAAGTGGATTGACTATCTATGCTGAACTGCCCCATGGTGTCACAGGATGTGTAGGGGGATTTGGTGTTTGGGCGGGGGGTGGGGAGTGCATAAATGCGTGGGGTTAATGGAATGGGCCTGGGTAAAATTCTCAGTTGCGGACTCAATGGGCCAAATCTGCATTGCAAGGGGATTCCTATGATTTGATGTCTTCCAGTTATAATTATAGCAGAAGTTGTGAAATTAGTATCATTTTGGAAGGAAAGGTCGAGTAAATAAAATGGCTGGACAATTAGATTGTTTGACTAGAATAAAATAAAAGTACTGTGC
Source organism: Mustelus asterias (assembly GCF_964213995.1). Taxonomy (NCBI): domain Eukaryota; kingdom Metazoa; phylum Chordata; class Chondrichthyes; order Carcharhiniformes; family Triakidae; genus Mustelus; species Mustelus asterias. The sequence goes on from NC_135803.1 coordinate 41,642,668, forward strand.
TGTGCGGATGCTGAAAATCAGAAATATCAACAGAAAATGCTGCAAAATCTCAGCCGATCTGATAGCATCAGTGGAGCCAGAAACATCATTAACTTTTTGAGTCTGTATGACTCTTCTTCAGAGATCTTGAATTTAAAATATTAACCATGTAGTTTTAACCAGTATGGATTAAAGCAAGATGTGTGCAATAGAGGTTAAACAGCACGATTCTCTACTCTTTGAAGTAGCTCAATTTTGTAATTTTCTTACCAATAAAAATCCAAGTTTTTCATATTTAAAAATTTGATTAAAGTTTTATATAGCTTCAACTGAAGCTATGTAAAATAAGACAATGACCAGTCATGCTATTATCTATCAGAAATACTTATCTGCAGTAAAAAATAAACTATACTGTAGAAGGAGGTTGGGTGTAGCACATCGTTGGGGAGGAGGTTCAGATGATCATTAACTACTGGAGTGAAACAACAATTAGGTTTTGCCATCTGCAGCCAAAGATGCATGTCCTTGAAGTACTTCATATTTTCATTATAATACATAATACAGGAATAGCTGGACAGTATAATTTGACCTGAAATACTTATTGTGCTATTTTAATGACAGTGCTATTGTTTTTTAGTTGTGTACTAGAGAAACAGCAGGCACTGTATATCTATGCCACACAGTCTAAAATGTATCAAGGTTGTAATGTATTTTAGGATTGATATTTGTTCAGCTGCATAGTCGGCTTATTATCTAATGCTGATTGTATTCTCTTGATATATTACTGCCTCAAACATACCTAAATGTTTAGACTATTCATTGAAAAACAGTAGTTTATTAATTTTGGAATTGAGCATTGCTGCTAAAATTTCAGATGCAGGATGGTTTTTGCTAACCAGTTCTGTTAGATTATAAGTCGGACTTATTTTATTGCTGAACCAGAAGACACTCTTTAATCAATTGCAGGGACTTCCTGTAATGCCCAGCATTGTCTCCAGAAAAAGCAGTTTGGCTCCTCAACTCAGGATACATTTATTACAAAGAACAGCAGTCGTAAGCACATTTCTGAACATAGTGCATCTTGGGCAAGATTGATAATTGTCTGATCATCTGATTCTCTTGTGGTGCTGTCATGTAATGTAACGCTAGTGTATTAGATCTCATTAATTTCATTTAAAGATTTATTTTTAAATAAGTGGACCTGACTGTCAAAAATTCATAATGAGAACAATATTGTTGAAAAAATTAAGATAATTATTTGAATAATTTGAAAATACCTTTTCTACGAAAGATTTATAGGGGCCAAGATCTAAGGTATCTTTTGGCCATGCAGTATAACAGGGCTTGTATGGGAACAACCAGGGTTGTGTGCCCAAAATCATTTTTTTTGGAATTGGATTTAATACATTTTTAATATTTTGCAATAATCACTTTTGTTGTCCCAAAGAAATATGTTTAAAGGCAGCATAAAATAATTTTACTTTAATCTACCGTGTATTGGATAAAAATCTGAAAAAGGGGCTTTCCCAAAAGCTTCAGCTGCTAACGTATATAATAGTGCTTTTGTGATTTGGGCACTCTATTGTTCAATCCCTTCTGTATGTGTAGTGTGTGTGTGTGTGTTAACTGATCACAGTTCAGGCAACAGCTGGGCATCTACAAGTGGATTTATAACCTGGGCAAGGAAGCGAAACCTGGTCAGAATCTGCTCTTGCTGTCCTGTCACTTCTGCTTGTGTGTGCATGCGCGCACTAGTTAAGGGTTCCATTGGATTTCACTGAGCTGCTGTCATCTAATGTCAAACGACCTGACAATGGTGTCTAGACTCAAGGTTTGGCCTCTTGGATGCGGTCTTGGCAGAGCTGCTGCCACCTATGAACAGTATAAACTAGGACAGGAAAGGGAGAATAAATCTGGATGAGGATTGTATAGGTTAATTACAATGGTTATTTTATTAACTTATTTCTAAAACTAGAAGAATGGAAATACAATAGATTCTTCTCCTGGAATATCAATGCCTATGATTTAACTGCAAAATGTAAACTCTTAGATGCAATATTAGCATTATATTTCAGCAAGACTATGTTGTCAGTTGAATTCATTTGAAGTCATTTGTTACGACCATCAAGTTGACCAGTCTGGCTAATCATTGGTCAAAGTGGATTTGCTTGTTAACTGTTTAATCTATTAGACAATAGAACAAACATTGGAAAGGTACTGTATCATAGAATCCCTGCAGAGCAGAAGAGGCCATTCGGCCCATTGAGTCTGCACTGACTCTGACAGAGCATTTTACACAGGCCCTCCCGCACCCTATTCTGTAACCCCACACGTTTCCCATGGCTCATCCATCTAACCTATACATCTTGGGGAAATTAAGGGGCAATTTAGCATGGCCAGTTGACCTAATTTTCACATCCTTGTATCGTGGGAGGAAACCGGAGCACTAGACGAAACCCACGCAGACACAGGCCGAATGTGCAAACTCAACACAGTTACCCAATGCTGGAATTGAATCTGGGTCCCTGGCGCTGAGGCAGCAGTGCTAACCACATTTTAGTAACATTCAGACTTTTTGGATTTTTGTTTACATATTTTTATTAATTCATAGGATATGAGCATTGCTGGCTAGGTTAGTATTTATTGTCCACCCCCAATTGCCTTTGAAAAGCTAGTGGTGAGTTTCCTTCTTGAATCGCTCCATCCATGTTGTGCAGGTGCACCTACAGTCCTTTTGGGGAGGGGTGCCAGGATTTTAATCCAGTGACAGTGAAGGAACAGCGATACTTGTGATAAGTCAGGAGACGATAGTGAAAGTAAGAGCCCATGGGATCCAAAGAAACTTGTCAAATTGGATCTAGAATTGGCTGAGTGGCAGGAAGCAGAGGGTGATGATTGAGGGGTATTTTTTCAACTGGAAGGCTGTGTTCAGTAGGGTCCCGCTGGGATTAGTGTTGGGCCCCTTGCTGTTTGTAATTTTTATAAATGATTTAGCCTGAATGTAGGAAGGTTGATCAATAAGTTTGTGGATGATACAAAAATTGGGGTGGTAAATAGTTAGGATAGCCTTAAGGTGCAGGAGAATATAGATGGACTGGTCAGATGGACTGAGCAGCAGCAAATGGAATTCAATCCAGATAAGTAAGAGAGAACGCATTTGGGTAGGACAAACAAGGCAAGGTAGTACATTATGAATGGCAGAACCCTGGGAAGCACTGAGGATCACAGGGTCCTTGGTGTGTATTTACAACAGTCCCTTGCGGTAATTGGACAAGTGGTTAAGAAGGTATATGATATACTTGCCTTCATAAGCTGAGGCATTGAGTTTAAGAGCAAGGAGGTTATGTTGGAACTATGTAATGTTGGTTAGGCCACAGCTAGAGTATTGTGTGCAGTTCTAGAATGCATATTATAGAAGGGATGTGATAGCAGTGGAAAGGATGCAGAGGAGATTTATGAGGATGTTGCCTGGACAAGGTACTTTTAGTTATGAAGAGAGATTGGGTAGACTGGGATTGTTTTCTTTGGAGCAGAGGAGGATGTGATTGAAATGTATGAAGTTAGAGGCATAGATAGAGTAGGCAGGAAGAAACTTTTTCCCTTGGTGGAGGAGCGATCAATGACTAGGGGATATAGATTTAAAGTAAGGGGCAGCTGGTTTAGGGGGGATGTGAGGAAAAACCTTTTCACCCAAAGGGTGGTGGGAGTCTGGAACCTATTGCCTGAAAGGGTGGTGGAGGCAGAGATCCTCGTAACATTTAAAAAGTGTGCACTTGTGATGCCAAGGCTATGGGCCAAATGCTGGAAAATTAGATCAGAATAGTTAAGTTGTTTGCCTGTGACCTATACAGATGCGATGGTCCGAAGGGCCTTTTTCTGTGCTGTATAGCTCTATGACTCTATATTTCCAAGTCAGGATGGCGAGTGGCTTGGGGGGGAAATTGCAAGTGATGAGTTTCCTCCTTGTTCCCATGTGTCTGCTGCCCTTGTCCTTCTGGGTGGTAGTGGTCATGGGTTTGGAAGATGTTGTCTAAGGAAGCCTGGTGAGTTGCTGCAGTGCCGAATGTCAATACACACGTTTGAATGTGCTAGCATGATGTTGTAAAGTTGAAACCAACGTTGTAAAGTCAAAATGAGGTGTCAGCTTGTAATGCAAGTGCCGATCATTGCAACATGAATGTCGTAAAGTTGCGGATTGCCTGTGTGCTGCAGCATGTTGTTTTTCAACAAGAAGAAACAAATGCCTTTTTTCCCTACCTTTTACAGACTAATTTGATGCTTAGACTTTCATATTTACATCATATGTTTATCATAAGATTATATTCATTAAATTCAGATGAATCATAAAGTAAATAAATTTTTGCATTCTTGGATCAAAAATAGTGCCATGTAAATCTTGACACCCTGCACAGGAATCTACTTTTGCGACATGTTAATTGTAATTCCAGTTTAATACTGGAATAGGAATCCTTTCGCTAACTCAAGCATTTTGTACATCATAGTCTTGTGCCAGCTTCCTTTTATAGAACAATTTAGTTGCTGCTACATAAGTATGCAGTTGCAAACTTCATAATAAGGGATAGAATCAGCCATTAGCATTTGTGCTTGCATGCATTATGGGGGTGATGAGCCGTTCTTAGTAGAGTTGGATGCATCAATTCATATACTTGTGTGAAATGACCTTAACCAATATTGAATTGTTGGTTTGGTTAAGTGAATGCATTTATTGAACAATATTTATTGCTCATCCTTAGTTGCCCTTGGGAAGGTGGTGGTGACAATGAAGTAGCTTGCTCGGCCATTTCAGAGGGCAGCTGAGAGTCAACTATGTTGCTGTGGCTTTGGAGTCACATGTAGGCCAGACCAGGTAAGGAATGCAGATTTCCTTCCCTAAGGGGCATTAGTGAACCAGATGGGTTTTTCCGACAACCGAGAATGGTTTCACGGTCATCAGAAGATTCTTAATTCCAGATTTTTTTTTAAAATTCAAATTCCACCATCTGCCATGGCAGGATTCAAACCAGAACACTAGCTGAGTCTCTGGATTAATAGTCTTATGATAATACCATTAGGCCATTGCCTCCCCAATGCTAGACAAGGTCCCAAAAATAAATTCAACTTGCCTTATTATTTGTGGGACTTTGCTGCTGTATTTACTTTGGCTACCACATTTGTCTACAAAACGCAAGTGGCCGCACTGAGATGCTTTGTGCTTTCGGGGTATTCTGAGGAAATATAAGGTGCTACATAAAGCTAAATTTATTGGAACAAAAATGTCATATGAATGCAAAAAGGAAGCTCCCATTCTTTAGTTTCAATTGCTTTGGTAAAAGTAACAGGGTTAGTCTCACACTAACAACAGCATGCTTGAGCAGGTCATAGTGAAGTTGGTGTTGCTAGCTTTATCACCCATTGGTTAACAATTTGCCATTTTTAAAAAAAGTCAGAGTTTTGTCTCCCCCTTTCCTCCTTTGGATCAGAAATGTCAACGCAGAGTGCAGAACTCAGTGAGCATGGTGTAGTAGCATTACAAATGGCAGGGGTGTTATAGCATAGATGAAGTTCAGCACTTACACTCTCCTCTGTCGCCTCTGACTTTTATTTTTAAACTAAGTCGTGTAACTGTTTCACGAGAAACAACACATGTGGTAGCCTTGGAGAAGGCAACCTGCTCTGCTAGCCTTGCATAGGAAATGTGCAACCCAGAGGGAGAATGGGAACATAGTAACAGTCTAAGGCAAATGGAAATGTGATACATACAGTAATTAGATAAATAACAATTTAAAGTCTCTCTCAATTAACAGATTCCTTACAGTACATTTTCTATTCAAATATATTGCATCATTAAACCAAAACGTGTCTTTGATAAACCAATCCTGAAGTAAACATAAGGGTTCAATCACCATTTTGCAAGATCAAACTGTGTTATTATGTTGCATCAAAGAACATAATTCCTCATAAAATTGGAATCATCCACATTGGTTCTGCACAAACATGTTCATTTATGCAAGTTAGATTGCAATAAGCTTAATGATGGTTGGTTTTCAACAGATTTTTGTCAAAGAAATGTTTGCAGTGAAGAGACGTTTCCACAAAGATCAGGCACAAACTTTACAATCAAAATTTAATTACTTCATATTTTATTTTGTAAATCCCAATGCATTATGTGCAGTAAATTAATTGCTTATGTGCTCAGTTGTTTTAAAAGAAAAATAATTATACAGTGAAGCACTGAATGTTATGAACCATAGGAAGTCTAATCTATAAGTAGCAACTTGTATGTATATAAACTTGTACCTTCACTGTCGTAAATCACCCCCCAAGGTGCCTCTCGGGTATGTTATTGAGCAAAATATAACATAGAGCCTTATAGATAATGGAACAGATGACCAACAGCTTGATGAAGAGAAGGATTTTGAACAAGGAGAGGTAGATCATTTTAGGAAGGAAATGTCAGAAGTTCGGTGCCAACGTTGCCACTGAACAAAGAAAATCAAGGATGCATGAGAAGCCCAAATTGGAGTAGCCCTGTGATCTTGGAGGGTGGCAAACTGGGGAATGCTCTAGAATATGGAAGGAGCAAGGCCATGTAAGGATTTGAATACCACAATTATAAATTTGAGGCTTTGTCAGATCTGGAACTAAAAGTCAGTGAAAATCAGCGTGGTGAGACTTGGTGCAAGTTAGGATAGGGGAAGCAAAGTTGGGGGCGAACTTCAGCTCAAGTTTATGGAGGGTAGGAGGCTGGCCAGGAGAGAGTTGGAATAGTTAATGTTGGAGGGAGCAACCAGTAGGCTGGGAGAGAGACAGGTGATGTGGAAGTGGTGATTTTGTCAGAGAGAATATGAAGTTGGAAGCTCAGCTTAGTATCAAATAGGATAGATCTGACTCAGACTCAAAAACTAGGCTGGGAGGGGAATAGAGTTTATGGCCAGAACTGAAGACACTTGCTTTGTTCTTCCTTGTATTTAATTGAAAAAAAATCTGCACATCCAGAATGGATATCAATTTGAGAAAAACAAAAAGGAAACATGAAATGACACCAAAATTGCTGGCACCACACTGAACTAGCAATGTTTGCAAATAAGTTCAGTTGAAACAAAGACCCTTTGACAGAAGAGTAAGCCATTTTTCAATTTTGGGATAAAATGGTGATATCTTCACGTCAAAGAAATTAGAACATAGAAACAAAGAAAAACTACAGCACAAAACAGGCCCTTCAGCCCCACAAGTTGTGCCGAACATATCCCTACCTTTTAGGCCTACCTATAACCCTCCATCCTATTAAGTCCCATGTACTCATCCAGGAGTCTCTTAAAAGACCCTATTGAGTTTGCCTCCACCACCACTGACGGCAGCCGATTCCACTCGCCCACCACCCTCTGTGTGAAAAACTTCCCCCTAACATTTCCCCTGTACCTACCCCCCAGCACCTTAAACCTGTGTCCTCTCGTAGCAGCCATTTCCACCCTGGGAAAAAGCTGAGTACAGTACTCCAAGTGGGGTCTGATGAGGGTCTTATATAGCTGCATCATTATCCCCGGACTCCTAAACTCAATCCCTCGATTGATAAAGGCCAGCACACCACACGCCTTCTTAACCACCACCTCCACCTGCGGGGCCGATTTTAGAGTCCTATGGATACTAACGATACTTGCATTTTGACCACAATCAAAATATAAATGGAAATTTGATCAGTCAATTTGCTATGAAAGTATATTTGTGTTTATTTTTCCATTAGTATTCTTGCAGTGAAGAATGTATCATTTGATGGGGGAGTCTCAAGCTATAGTTTGAAATTCACATAACAGTGCTGTTTTATTTTTCTCCATGATGTACCATTGAAGCTTTTTATATACAGAAGTGCAGCAAAAATAAATGACACCACAGCTGATCTGTCCCAGGCAAATTGAACTGAAAGATTAGCAGGCATAGCTGTAATAGCACAATGTCTTTAAAGAGGTAATGGTTTGGGTATTGTTGAGGTCATTGTCATGAGGGGTTAATCGGGGAAATCTAAGTTGGAGCTCCCCTGATGATGAAAGAATGGGGGTTCCATCAAGCAGATCGCATTGTTCTGCATGGTACTGAACATTTCGGGTGTAGCTCCAGGCAAGTGGAGAGTTATTCAATCACACTCCTGACTTGCACCTTGTAGAATGTAAAAAGGTGTTTGGGGAGTTAAGAGATGAGAAACTCTGCAGAATGTCCAATCTCTGAACCGCTCTTATAGCCACAGCATTTATATGTTTTGTCCAGTTCAGTTTCTGGTCAGTGGTAACTTTCAAGATGTTGATGGGACATTCACTGATGGTAATGCCATTCATTGAATGTCCTGGGGAGATGGTTAGATTCTCTCCTGTTGGGGTTTGTCATTGTTTGGTACTTGTGTGGCGTGAATGTTACTTGCTGCTTATAAGTTCAAACCTGAATGTTGTCCAGATCTTGCTGCACTTGGACATGACTCTTCAGATACTGAAGTGGTCCATGAATAGTGCTGATGCAATTATCAGTGAACATCCCAACTTCTGACCTTGTGGTGGGAAAGGTCAATGATGAAGCAGCTGAAGATGGTTGAGCCTATGACACAACCCTGAGGCAGCAGTGTCCTAGGGCTGAGATTATTGGCCTACAATAGCCACAACCATCTCCTTTTGTGCTAGGTATGACTCTAACCAATGGATGCACCCAAGAATGCTGAGGGAGACAAGGTCATAAAGATGGCCATAATTTTCCTTGGATGCAGGGGTGATGTCAGAATTGGAGAATTGCAAATGTCACAATCTTGTTCAAAAAGGATGAAAGGATAAACCCAGTGAAGCAGGCCTTATAATTTTAACCTAAGTGGTAAGGTACCACTTATTGGAGGTGAAAATCTGGGATAAAATTAATTGCCATTTGGACAAATGTAAGTTTATTAAGGAACATTGACATGGATTTGTCAAAGGCAAATCGTTGGGCACCAGTTTGATTGAATTTTGTTTGATGAGGCAACAGTGAGGGTAGTCTGGTTGATTTGGCGTATATGGACTTTCTGAATGCTTTTCATAAAGTGGCATATAAAATGCTTGCCAGCAAAGTTGAAGCCCATGGAATAAAAAGGCCATTGTCAACATGGATAGGAAGTTCTTGTGACAGGAAACAGTAGTAGTCAATTGTTTTTTTTTTCCACTGAAGGAAGATATAGAGTGGGATTCCTCGAGTCGGTACTAGACCCACCTGATTTTCTTGATCTATAATAATGACTTGGATATACAGAACAGAATTTCAATATTCACAGCTGATGCAAAACATGGAACTATTTAAAGTTGTAAAGATGATGGTGATAGATTTCAAGAGGACATGCACAGGCTGGTGGAATGGATGAATAGGTGGAAGATGAAATCTAATGCAGACACTTGTGAAGTGTCAGGAAGACTGGGAAAAGGCAATATAAACTAGATAGTACATTTTTTTTCTTTATTATTTTCATGGGATGTGGGTGTCTCTGGCAAGGCCAACATTTGTTGCCCATCCCTAAGTGTCCTTAAACTGGCTTGCTATGCCATTTCAGAGAACGCACTGCTGTGGATCTGGTGTCACGTGTAGGCCAGACCACATAAGGGTGGCAGATTTCCTTCCCGAAAGGGATATTGGTGAACCAGATTGGTTTTTACAACAATTGATGATAGTTGGCACAATCACCATTACTGAAACTAGCTTTATATTGCAGATTTATTTCTTGAATTTCAATTCCACGAGCTGTGGAGGTGAGATTTGACCCCATGACCCTGGAAAATTCTAAAGGAAGTGCTGGAAAAGACAAAGAGAGGTAGTAAAGTATACTGGAGGAATGGAATAGTAAAGCAAAGAAGTTATGTACCTTAAAAAAAAAACTGGTTTGACCTCAGCTGGAGTTTCTTGTCTAGTTCTGGGCACCACACTTTAGGAAGGTTGTGAGGGTACTGGAGAAAGTGCATAACAAAAATTATGAGGCTGGTTCCAAGAATGAGAGACTTTATAGAATCATATAGTGCAGAAGGAAGCTCTTTGGCCCATCGAGTCTGCACTGACAACAATCCCACCTCTGCCCTATCCCCATAACCCCACACATTTACCCCGCTAATCCCTCTAACCTGCACATTCCGGGACACTAAGGGGCAATTTAGCATAGCCAATGCACCTAACCCACACATCTTTGGATTGTGGGAGGAAGCTGGAGCAGCGAGAAGAAACCCATGCAGTCACAGGGTGAATGTGCAAACTCCACTCAGACAATGGCCCAAGTCAGGAATCGAACCCAGGTCTCTGAAGCTGTGAGGCAGCACTGCTAGCAACTATGCCACCGTGCTGTTACATGCCGCTATACTTTAGCTACGTGGATAAATTGGAGAAGCTGGGAGTCCTTGAAGATGAGAAAGTTGAATGGAGATTTGACAGAGGTATTCAAAATCAGAATAGATAGAGAGAAGCTGTTTTCGTATGTAAAAGGATCAAGAACCGGAGGACACGGATCTAAAGTGATTAGCATTATAAGCAAAAGTGACATGAAATCTTTTTTGCGCAGTGAGTGGTTAGGGCCTAGAGTGAGGGCTGGTGGAGGCAGATTCAATTGTGGCTTTCAAGAGGGAATTGGATTATCAACTGGAGGGAATAAAATTACAGGGATATGGGGAAAGGATAGGGTAGTGGGATTAGCTGAGTTGACCCTGCAGAGATCCGCAATGGACTCGACAGTACAAATGGACTTGAGGTGTAATTGTTCTGATTCTATAGTTGTAGTTTGGATCAGTATCTGAAATTCTGTCCTTGTGTTGACGCGATATGTGGATTGTATGAATACTGTTTCAGTTACTCCGTTTAGTAAAATTAAGGTACCAATTTGTCATTTCATCATATCATCTAATTGCATTCATTCCTTCTCTTCTGTCTTGTCTGAATTATATTCTTTGCATCTTATAGCTTTCTCCTAGTTTTTACCTTTTGCGATGTCAGATCAGGAATGCTTTATGCCGAAAGAATAAAAGGCTTTTTGGGGGTGACAGTACGAAAGAAAATAGTAACCATTACTGTAGGCAAAGGTCATTAAGACTTAATATTTGGTTTCATATGATTTAGTATTTGATTTCACAGATCAAGAACACAATGTGCAGAGTGGGTTGAAAAGTGGAAATGAAGTGAAATCACATTACATGGAAGGTTCCAGGAATTCTGACAGTGTACATCGCAAATGGATGTGCACTGTGGTTATCTGTCCAGATGCTTGGTGAAGAATAGAATGAGTGCATTTACTGGTGCTTTCCTATTAAACAACATTTGGATTTTATCATGTGTGAAAATTATTTCCTGAATGGCCAGTGCATATACATTTCTAACAGCAGTACTATTCCGAAGAGTTTCTGCAGGGTAGGATGGATTTGTTTCTTTCGTTAACTGTATTGTGATACTTGCCACAGAGTGTTGGTCAATTATTTGAGTGCATCTCAGTTGCTGTACTAATGCCTACTCATTTGTAATATATTTTGGATGTGATAGTTATCAAAATTTAGTTACACAGCTGTTGCATTAAAAGTACTTCATTTAGAATTTAACTTTAAGTCTCAAGTGTGAAACTGTAAAGTGTACATTTAGGTTAAGTTTTCCTCTTTTCTTTACAGAAGTTACCATGCAATTATATTTTGCAACTAAAATCCAGCCCAAACTTCTCAAATCTTTTAATTGTGCTATTAATCCAGATTTAATGCATGCACCATTTTTCTAAATTCTAACTTCTGGTTCACAGTCGTGAAGTATTTGTGTTTTCTCACCATCTTATTTATTGCAAATAACTAGATCATGTTGTACATCATTGTAAGTGTTATTTTAGTGCATAATTAAGCAATTTTTGAAAATTGACAGTCAACTAAATTTGAGAGCTCACTGGAAAGCCTCAAGAACTTATCACTGTGTAGATAATGAGATGTCAAGTTTATTTAAACCCAGGTCTGATGCTTTGTAGTCAATGAATAATTTAATAAAGCCTCAATATTTTCATTATGATAAATGGATGTATTGGAACATAGAAAGTTCAATTGGGATTTCAGATCTTGAAAAGGGAGTACGTTTTAATTGATGCTAATATACTCGTTGATCTTTTCTCAGTGTAATGTCAGTGAGTGCTCACTTTAATACAAGTTGGAAGGATATTGTTGCTTTTTAGAACAACGGTAATCCCTCTAATGTGGAAGTGAATGTAAATTGCTTCTTGCTTCTGATAAGCAGCTAAGCCAATGCACAATGTGAACTAGTACCAAAAAATGCATTACAATTATACAGAGCTAAGAGTTGAAGGAATATCAAATGGTCTGTAAGTCAGTCGAACATTTTTCGTGGTATTTCCTCATCGTACTTGTGTGACGTTAGTACTTGGTACACCTAGCCATGCCTTTTTTCATGTTTTTATGTAGTCAGACCAAATTTCAGTGTAACCTTTTTAAAAATGCATCAAGCAGGCTGTTCGCTGATCATGGAAACCTTATATGCATTTTGAAAAACTGAATATGTACAATAAATATTAGTGCTTTATTGGTATCAATGTACAGTGCAGTTGATATTCTGAGATTTAATAGACTGGTTTTGGCATTGTTCCAACATAAATTTGGCTGTATTTCAATATTTTCTTTAATGTAATGAATATAAAGCTCAACAATTTCATAACGTATTTGTTGAACTTAAAATTATCATTCATACTTGTGTATTTTGATGCATTATACAATCTAATGAAGTGTTATAATTAGGGCTATTAAACAATTAAAATTAATTGGTGTTAATCTAGGTTTTAATCATATTTAATATTATATCTCATTTAAGTTGGTTTTATTTCTGATATTACATGGAATTATATGGAAAAATTCATACTCTTGTCATCCTGGATCTTAATTTGACAGTAACTACAAGCAACCACCAACTGATCCAATTAAACAGCAGACCACCTTTTTGTTTTAAAAAAAACCTAAAGTCTCTCCCAAACACTTGAGTCCATAATGCTCTCTCTGGAATATTGGTCTACATTAAATACATTATCATACACGACGGTCTATTTTTCAGCTTTTTTTTAAAGATGGCTCTTGGCCCCCTCCTGCCCCATCCAGGTCCTCTGCTCCACATAACACAAACCTGTTTCTGTGTGCCCTTGAATCGTGCATTACTTTTCTGCCCAAACCTCTCATCACTGAGACTTTTTAAAATTGTCTATTCCTATATCTCTCACCATTGGAGGTTGGATGGCAGACAGTAGCAATAAGGGCATAGAGCATGACGTTCATTGTCAATTAAAATGACAATTGTATATTTTGTTTTGAAAATAAAATATTTGGCTACATTATTAACGCACCTTCCTTGACCACGAAGTCCTGGAATGAGACTTGAACCTGGAACTTCTGGCTCAGAGATGGTGTTTATATTGTGTTTGAAAATAAAAGTATTGAACATCTGAGTTTTTTTTTGTTGAAACACTGTTTTAATTTCTGTAACCTCTGAAATTAACATGTTTAAAAACATTAATCACCAAAATGAACAAATGCTTCATTGTAAAAGTTAGCTGTGATTAACTAACAGCCTTAGCAATAATATAGCTTGGGTTGTGAAAGGTTAATATTCTTGGCCAGAACTGATTCAGCCCACCGGATATACCATTCGTAATTGAAACTGAGATTGTGATTGAAAAAATAGATTTCAGGAATTTTGCTATAGTTCATCTAAGTTGGGTGCTGCAATTGACTAAGATTTTCTTACCTTGGAGAGAACATTTTTTAAAATGTTAACATTGTTTAGTAAAAGTGAATGATTTATTTGGGTGTGGATAATATTTTTGTTTACAGATAAATTGGGCAGTGGTCTTGTGATACAGCGGGCAGCAAACCTGCCTCTGAGCCAGAAGCTCCGGTTCGAGTCTCATTCTAGGACTTGATGGTCAAGGCAGGTCTGTTAATAATGTAGCCAAACAGGTTGAATATCAACTTGTAAATCATTTCAAAATATGCCAACTGCAGATGGTAAAAGCAAGAGAGATTCCTGGCCAGCCATGTGATGGAAAAGAAATTGGAGCCTCAAATCTCACTATCCATTGCTCCAGGCTGCAGAATGCATGTAACAGTGTGTTGGAGGGGGGGGGGTTGGACCTGCCTTTGAACAGAGAACTCAAGAAGAAGAGAAAATTGGGAATAAAATACCATTTTGAAGTTCTTGGGCGTTTTTGTCACAATTTTGAGATTGTTTCAAATTTTTTATAAATGTACCTTTTTTGAAATGTTTAACAATTTTGTTCCTTTGTTTAAGAAGAGTAGCAAGGATTGTCTAGGAAATTACAGGCCAGTGAGCCTTACATCAGTGGTAGGGAAATTATTGGAGAGAATTCTTCAAGACAGGGTTTACACCCACTTGGAAATAAGTGGACGTATTAGCGAGAGGCAATATGATTTTGTGAAGGAGAGGTCGTGTCTCACTAACTTGATCGAGTTTTTTTGAGGAAGATGATTGAGGGTAGGGCAGTGGATGTTGTCCACATGGACTTCAGTAAGGCCTTTGACAAGGTCCCTCATGGCAGATTGGTACAGAAGATGATGTCGCATGGGACCAGAGGTGAGCTGGCAAGATGGATACAGACCTGGCTCGGTCATAGAAGACAAAGGGTAGCAGTGGAAGGGTGCGTTTCTGAATGGAGGACTGTGACAAGTGGCATTCCTCAGGGATCAGTGCTGGGACTGTTGCTGTTTGTAATATATATAAATGATTTGGAGTAAAATGTAACTGGTTTGATTAGTAAGTTTGCAGACAACACAAAGGTTGATGGAATTGCGGATAGCGATCAGGACCATTAGAGGATATAGCAGGACATTGATCGGTTGGACACTTGGGCAGAGAGATCTCTGTTTCCTTCTCTCTCGTTTCCTTCTCTATGATCGGTATGTTTTGTCTGTACAGCGCGCAAGAAACAATACTTTTCACCTATGTTAATACATGTGACAATAAATCAAATCAAAAGATGGCAGAAGATGTTTAATCCAGACAAATGTAAGGTAATGCATTTTGGAAGGCCTAATACAGATGGGAAATATACAGTAAATGGCAGAATCCTTAAGAGTACTAATAGAGGGATCTGGGTGTACAGGTAGACAGGTCACTGAAAGTGGCAACGCGGGTGGAGAAGGTAGTCAAAAAGGCATACGACATGCTTGTCTTCACCGGCCGGGGCACTAAGTTTAAAAATTGGCAAGTCATGCTGCAGCTTTATAGAACCTTAGTTAGGCTGCACTTTGAATATTGTGTTCAATTCTAGTCACCACACTACCAGAAGGATGTGGAGGCTTTGGAGAGGGTACAGAAAAGATTTACCAGGATGTTGCCTGGTATGGAGGACATTAGCTATGAGGAGAGGTTGGAGAAACTTGGTTTGTTCTCGCTGGAATGATGGAGGTTGAGGGGCATCCTGATAGAAGTCTACAAGATTGAGAGGCATCAACAGAGTGGATAGTCAGAAGCTTTTTCCCAGGGTGGAAGAGTCAATTACTCGAGGGCATAGGTTTAAGGGGCAAGGTTTAAAGGAGATGTATGAGGCAAGTTTTTTTTTTACAGTAAGAAGTCTCAACACCAGGTTAAAGTCCCACAGGTTTATTTGGTAGCACAAGCCAGTAGCTTTCGGAGCGCTGCTCCTTCATCAGGTGAGTGGGATTTCAGTTCACAAACAGGGCATATAAAGACCCAAACTCAATTTACAAAATAATGGTTGGAATGCGAGTCTTTACAGGTAATCCAGTCTTAAAGGTACAGACAATGTGAGTGGAGAGAGGGTTAAGCACAGGTTAAAGGGATGTACGTGTATTGTCTCCAGCCAGGACAGTTAGTGAGATTTTGCAAGCCCATGCAAGTTGTGGAGGTTACAGATAGTGTGACATGAACCCTAGATCCCGGTTGAGGCTGTCCTCGTGTGCGGAACTTGGCTATCAGTCTCTGCTCAGCATCTCTGCGTTGTCGTGTGTAGTGAAGGCCGCCTTGGAGAACGCTTACCCGAAGATCAGAGGCCGAATGCCCGTGACCACTGAAAACACTTCAGTGGTCATGGGCATTTGGCCTCTGATCTTTGGGCAAGCGTTCTCCAAGGCGGCTTTCACGACATATGACAACGCAGAGTCGCTGAGCAGAGACTGATAGCCAAGTTCCGCACAAATGAGGACGGCCTGAACCGGGATCTTGGGTTCATGTCACACCATCTGTAAGCCCCACAACTTGCATGGGCTTGCAAAATCTCACTAACTGTCCTGGCTGGAGACAATACACGTACATCCCTTTAACCTGTGCTTAACCCTCTCTCCACTCACATTGTCTGTACCTTTAAGACTTAATTACCTTTAAAGACTTGCATTCCAACCATTATTTTGTAAATTGAGTTTGGGTCTTTATATACCCTGTTTGTGAACTGAAATCCCACTCACCTGATGAAGGAGCAGCGCTCCGAAAGCTAGTGGCTTGTGCTACCAAATAAACCTGTTGGACTTTAACCTGGTGTTGTGAGACTTCTTACTGTGTTTACCCCAGTCCAACGCCGGCATCTCCACATCATGGCAAGTTTTTTACCCAGAGGGTGGTGGGTGCCTGGAACTCGCTGCTGGGGGAGATAGTGGGAGCGGATACGATAGTGACTTTTAAGTGGGATCTTGACAAATATATGAATAGGATGGGAATAGAGGGATATGGTCCCCGGAAGGGTAATGGGTTTTGGTTCAATTGGGCAGCGTGGTTGGTGCAGGCTTGGAGGGCCGAAGGGCCTGTTCCTGTGCTGTAATTTTCTTTGTTCTAATTTTAGTTATTGACATTTCATTCAAATGAAGTATTGTTTAAGTTGCTGGCAATTCCAGCATTTATTGCCCTTGAGCTAGAAATTAATGGCTTGCTAGGCCATTTCAAGTTAGTTAATCAACCACATTGCTATGGGCATGGTGTCACAGACAGCCTGGACTAGATAAGGATGGAAAATATTGTTCAATAAAAGACATTAGTGAACCAGATTGACTTTTATGACAATCTGGTAGTTTCCTGGTTGTCACTTCTAAGAGTACCATTTTTTATTTCTGATTTATTTACGTCAATTTAAAATCTCCAGCTGCCATGATGAGTTTTGAACATGTATCTTGGGATATTTGTGGGATCTTTAGTCCAGGTCTCTGGATTACGAGTTCAGTAACACAACTGCTATGCTACCCTACCCACTAAGTGCAGAAGGCTGAATGTAAATTATACAATGTGCTGTTTGTTACCAGCAGTAAGACTTGCATGCACAATCTATTTTTATATTCACGTAAACAAGTATGATTTAGGTTTTGAATGCTTTTGATTCGGGCTTAGTGAAAATAGCTGTGTTGTTTTCCATAGTACTGAAATAAAATCAAGTAGTGGGTTAATAAGACATGGTTTTGGCAAAAGGTGAAACTATATTTGTGCTAAGTTTATTGCTGATTTATGGATGTAACAGCGAACTAAATAGACAAACTCAGCCTTTGGCTTTAGCTTAGCAATGATCACTTGTATTTTATTATGTTATCACCTGTATATTATTTCGCTTAGTATCTGAGCTCACTCGTGCTGATGATTCCAGGAAATTGCTTGAATATATGTTCAGTGGCATAAACATTGAATCTAAACTTGGTATTTTGCCTGGCTATTGAATTGAATGCCATGTACTCAAACATCACTTAATCCGTTTTGATAGTTTTTGGCAATAATGCTGAACAACACTGGTAGTGCCTGGAAACATGTTATCTGCTTGTATTGAATGGTCTGCAAAGAACAAAAAGCTAAATACTATATACCTAATTTCCTTCTATAATGAAAAACACCCACACACACACTTGTGGGAGTACAAACTGGTTTCATATTTGGAAATCATTCTCTCATCTTGTTAAACACACATTGGCTTCCCCAGGGAAAACAGCGCTGTCACTTCAGAAAATATTTTCTGTTCATTTGCAGCAAAGGAAGCAACATACTGGAGAATAAACAAATACTGGAAAAATGTAGATTACAGAATTCAAGACATTTCCCTTAGCATGGAGTATCTCCAATTTGACTGAAATCCCCTCGCCTTTCTCTGGTATCTGAGGCTCACTTTGAAAAATTATATTCTGAAGAGGATTTATCCTTGCTCATGTGTGTTACTGTGGCCCTGGCTGATATCTACCATGGAACCTGAAGCCAAACGCACACTCTATTAACTAACGGAGCAATCACAAGAGCCCAGGCTCTTTCATCTTTCAATGTTTGTAACGGGAACTTTGCATTTACTGTATGTGTATAAATCCTGCCTCTTATTTCCTCTCCCCCACTACGTTGAACTTTGCCAAATAAAAATAGGAAACACTTGAAATAGTCAGCAAGTCAGGGACATCTGTGGAGAGAGAGCACGGTTATTTCAGGTTGATGACCTTTCAGCAGAACAGTTCCTGTCTTTTTAGTATTTTCAGATTTTTTTTTTCTTTTATGGGGTGTGTTCGCTACCAAGACCAGCATTTGTTGCCCATCCCTAATTATCTTTGAACTGAGTGGCTTCCTAAATCATTTCAGAGGGCAGTTAAGAGTTAGCCATGTTGTGTAGGCCAGACCGGGTAAGGAAAGCTGATTTCCACCCCAAAAGGACATTAGTTACAACAATCAATGATAGTTCCATGGTCACCATTACTGAGTCTAACTTTCAATTCCAGATTTATTACTTAAGTCATACAGGTTTACAGCATGGAAACAGGCCCTTTGGCCCAACTTGTTCATGCCGCCTTTTTTTTTTAAAACCCCTAAGCTAATCCCATTTGCCCCATATCCCTCTATACCCATCTTACCCATGTAACTGTCAATGCTTTTTAAAAGACAAAATTGTACCCACCTCTACTACTACCTCTGGCAGCTTGTTCCAGACACTCACCACCCTGTGTGCGAAAAAATTGCCCCTCTGGACACTGATGTATCTCTCCCCTCTCACCTTAAACCTATGCCCTGTAGTTTTAGACTCCCCTACCTTTGGGAAAAGATATTGACTATCTAGCTGATCTATGCCCCTCATTATTTTATAGACCTCTATAAGATCACCCCTCAGCGTCCTACGTTCCAGAGAAAAAAGTCCCAGTCTATCCAGCCTCTCCTTATAACTCAAGCATCAAGTCCTGGTACTTGAATTCAAATTCCACCAGCTGCCATGGTGAGATTTGAACCAGTGTCCCAGTATTAGCCTGGATCTCTGGGTTACTAAGAGTGATATTATCTTTATGTCACCATCTCCCTGCGCTAGATTCCAAGCGTCGACAGTGTTTTGTTTTTGGTCCAGGTTTCCCAATTGTGTGAGTGGATACAAGTTGCTGTTAATTGTCCACTGTGCTAATCAGGAGATGTGTGCATGTGATGCAAGTTGTTTCTTTGTCTCCTCGTCTTACCCCTCCTAGTAGTCATCTCTATATTTGAGTTATTAAAGCTGGTTTGTATAGTTGATTTTATGTAAATGCCCATGCGATCCAAACAGTTTCATTTTGTCCTTGTTATGTATTGAATTCTGTTGAGTTTCACTTAATTTTGTTTAAATCATGGAGATGATACTTAATATATTGTGTTGGTTGTTGTCCAGTGCTCTGAAGTAATTCATTACCCTCTGGTTTACACCAGAAATTTGAGTTTTTGATCTCTAGATGATTGATTTTTTTCAAAATATTTTCAATCAATTTAATGTACAGTGACATTGGGTGGGGTTCTCTGGCCACACTTGCCCCAAAGTTGGAGAATCCCGTCTGAGGTCAATGGACCTTTGCGTGGCCCGCCCGCTATGATTCCCGTGGCAGGCGGGACGGGAGAACCTCTCTCCTCTCTCCCCCCCCCCCCCCCATTGTCTTTCAGAGCATAAGAAATAGGAGCTGGCCATGAAATCCGAAGGTCTGCTCCACTATTCAGTAAAATCGTAGGTTGAGATTCTATGTCCGCTCCACTTTCCTGCCTATTCCCATATCCATTGACTCCCTTCATACCCAAAAATCAATCGATCTCAGTCTTAAATGTGCTTATTGACTAAGCATCCACTGCACTCTTGTTTTGGGAATTCCAAAGGTTCACAACCCTGCTGTGGAGAAATTTCTCATAGCCTCAGTCCTTCACCTTGGAGAAGAAGAGATTGAGAGGAAATTAATTGAGAGACACTCAAATCATGAGGGATTTAGTCAGAGTCGATGGAGAAAAATGTTGGCAGATGCGCTGACTAGAGGATGCATGTTTAAGTTAATTGACAAAAAAATGAAAGGTGGCATGAGATTAAAACTTTTTTTGCATCCAATGATTATGATCGGGAATGCAGTGCCGAAGAGCTATCTACTTGCCTCACATGCTTACCTCCTTTCTGGCCTGTCAATTTCAATTGGACCTTTAACTTTACCTGGTTTACAGCAGATAATGTTATAAAAAGGGGGCAAGTCTTGCTGGATTCTGACGCTGGGCTTTGGAGGCAGCTATGCTGCCTGGATCTCACCTGGCTTGAGTCGGAAGATTGGATGAGAGGCACGGAAGAAATTTGGAGCAAGTAAGTGGGCACAGCGTGGTAAACTGATATTGATTGTCACTTTGTCGAAGTTACGATCAAATACTTGAAGGGGGAAAACAATTTGCAGGTCTATGGGGAAAAGCCAGGGCAGCGAGACCAGCTGGATTGCTCTTGCATAGAGCTACATGGGCTTGACAGGCTGAGTTGCCTCCTCTTGCTCTGTAATCATTCTGTGATTCTGAGTTAAGTATCCCCTTTCATTAGCTGGAAATCCTATGACGAATAAGTGTGCGCTCATGAACATATTTTATTCAATGATGTTGAAGGCATGTACCTGCACTCCTAGGCAAACTGTATCAGGATGGTTACAACACTGCCACTTACCTGGCAATGTTGAAAATTGCCCAAGGATTCCTTGTTCACAAAAAGACAAATCCAACCTGGCCAATTAGTGCCCCATTATTCAACTCTGCTTCATAAGCAAAGTGATGAAAGATGTGATTGACAGTGCTATCAAGCAGCACTTAACTCAGCAACAGCCTGTTTACTAACATTTAGTTTCGGTTCCGCCAGGCACTCGGCTCTTGACCTAATTACAGCCTTGGCCCAAACTTGGACAAAAAAAACTGACTGCTTTTGATATCAAGGCAGCATTTGACCGAGCACATCAAAGACGATGCGAATCGGAGGGTGGGGGGGCATTTTCCACTGATTGGAGTCATACGTAGCACAAAGGAATATGGTTGTTGGAGGCCAATAATCTTAATCTCAGGACATTGCTGCCTTAGTGTTGTGTCCTAGGCTCAACAATCTTCAGCTGCTTTGTCAATGACCTTTCCTATCATTAGGTCAAAAGTGGGGATGTTCAATTATGATTGCATAATGTTCAGCACCATTCGTGACTCCTCTGATATTACAGCAGTCCATACATAGCAAGGCCCAAATGATATTCAGGTTTGGACTGACAAGTGGCATAACATTCCCACCACACGTGCCAGGCAATGATCATCTCCCACAAGACATAATCTACCCATCTCCCTATGACATTCAAAAGCATTATGTAATTTTACAGCTTACCAGGGTAACATTTGCTCTCATAACTTCTCAACTTGTTCATGGAATGTGGACATCACTGGCTAGGCCAGCATCCCCAATTGTCCTTCTTGAAAGTCTGCAGTCTATATGATGTAGGAAAACCCAATGTTTTTAGGAAGGGAGTTCCTGGAGCATGATCCAGTAACGGTGAATGGACAGCAATATAGTTCCAAGTCAGGATGGTGGGTGACTTGAGGGGAACTCATCACTAAATCCCCCACTATCAACATCCTGGGGCTTACCATTGACCACAAATTGAACTGGACCAGCCATAGAAATACTGCGCCTACGAGAGCATCAGGGGCTAGAAATTCTGTGGCAAATAACTCACCAACTGACTCCCAAAAGCCTGTCCACCATCTACAGGGCACAAGTCAGGAGTGTGATGGACTCCTCTTCACTTGCTTGGATGCGTGCAGCTCCAATAACACTCAAGAAACTGACACCATTGAAGACATAGTAACCCACTTGATTGGCATCCCATCCATCACAGCAAACATTCATTCCCTTTGCCACCGATGCACATTGGCAGCAACCCACCAAGGCTCCTTTGACAGCACCTTCCTAACTCGGAACCTCTACCACTTAGAAGGACTAGGGGAACATCATTTATAAGTTCCCCTCAAGTCACCCACCATCCTGGCTTGGAACTATATTGCTGTCCATTCACTGTTACTGGATCATGCTCCAGGAACTCCCTTCCTAACAACACTGGGATTTCCTACATCATATAGACTGCAGACTTTCAAGAAGGACAATTGGGGATGCTGGCCTAGCCAGTGATGTCCACATTCCATGAACAAATTGAGAAGTTATGAGAGCAAATGTTACCCTGGTAAGCTGTAAAATTACACTTAATAAAATGGTGGTATAATGATAGCCACTAATGTCCTCCTGGTCCATGTGTATCTTCAGTCCCAGGATATGTTTGATTCCTGATGGTTTTTGTAAAACACTGCTGCTAAACAAGATGTTGATATCTAGCTAATTATATTAATCATGTAAAGAAGTTGAGGATATGAAGATAGAGAGTGCAGAAAACATTCACGAGGGTCTCCGTGGATGAAGAACCTTTTACATCGATTGGTGTGGCTGAGATTTTTCTCCTTGGATAAGAGGAGATGAGGTCGAGGTGTTCAGAATCATGCGAATTCTGGAGAGAATAGAAGGAGAAGCTGTTCCAATTAGTGAAAGGATCGAGAACCAGTAAACATTGATTTCAGGTGATTGACAAAAGAAACAATGGCACCATGAGGGAAGAGTTGCTTACACAGTGTGTTAGGGTCTAGAATGCACTGCCTGAGAATTTGGCGGAGGCTGGTTCAATTGTGCCTTTCAAAAGAGATTTGGATTATTATATGAAGGTAAAGAAATTGCAAGCTACTGAGAAAAGCCAAAAGAATGGGACTAGCTGAGTTGCTGGCAGAAAGCCAGCACAGACTCAGTGGGTTGAATGACCAGTGCTGTAACCTTTCAATGATTCTATGACAGTGCACAAAGCCTGAGTCCTAATAACATCCCAGTTACACTGCATACTAGCTCGGCTATTTTAATGCAGATAAGACACTGAAATCTAGCTGACCAGATGGATAACGCTATGTCTACAGAAAGCAGATTGGTAATTGACCAGATTAGGTTTGGCTAACTGGTCGTCTCCTATCATTGGCAACGTGAGATACGCATCATCAAATAACATCTTCTCACTTGTAATCTGCTCACAGATCCTTA
The DNA here is from genome assembly GCF_964213995.1 of Mustelus asterias. Classification (NCBI taxonomy): domain Eukaryota; kingdom Metazoa; phylum Chordata; class Chondrichthyes; order Carcharhiniformes; family Triakidae; genus Mustelus; species Mustelus asterias. Next base: position 41,665,988 of record NC_135803.1, read on the forward strand.
GTTCTAGTTCTACCAAGGTCACTCAGCTCATGACAAACTTGCAGCCTTGATCCAGCAATTGGTAAAAGAGCTGAATGCCAGAGGAAAGATAAGAGTGGCTGTCCTTAACGTGAAGGCAGCATTGACTGATTCTGGCAAATGAGACCTCTAGTCAGTAGAAAAACTATCTTGTGGCTGAGGTCATTCTTGATAAACAGAAAGATGTTTGTGATTGCTAGAGGCTGGTTATCACGCTCTCAGGGCAGTATTCTTGACCCAATCATTTTTGGCGGCTGCTTCTGTAGTACCCTATCTTCAAATTGATAGTGGGCCTGTTGGCTGACAGTCCTATCGTTTGCTCATTTATCAGCACCTTGGATGCCAGCTTACAGCAAGGTGTTGGGATATCAAGGATCTGGCTGACAAATGGCAGGCATCATTTGTGTCACAAGCTCCTGACAATGACAGTTTCCAACAAGAAGATGCCCAACCATCTTTATCTAATCTTTGATGCTCCTACTGATTTCCTAGATTGATTAGGATCAGGTAGGTGCATTAACACCATGGTTACCAGATCAGGACAAAGGCTGATACTTTAAGAGTAGCTCAGTATTTGATCACTGTACCTTTTTACAAGGTTGAAGTGACTCGTCTGGTTAGGTGCAGCTGCAGTAACAGCAAAACTTAACTGAATGTAGGACAAACCAGTGTTCTTGAATATTGCTTTTTCCACTGTTACTCACTTCATAAATAAGGAGTGATTGAAGGGTTACCAATAGCCCATTTATGATTGCCCCAAAAACTAAGCCTTTAACAGCAAAGAGCTGAAGAGGAGATGGCAACTCGAAGACCTTATGCCTGTCCTTGTCAGTGTGTCTGATTTACTTGCAATTACATTGATGCTATCTGTTAGGTCGCATGATTTGGTCCCAGCATATTAAACAATGTATTGGCAACAGTGATTAATGTAATCTTAAGTCAGAAAAATCTCCAAGGTGGAGACGACCTAAAAAAAAGTGTCATGATAGGCTTTCCTTCTGTGCTGGTTCTGTCTTTGATTTCTTTAAAATTCTAAAACTGTTCATGACTAATTTCTGAAAGTGATCTATCAGTTGAATATCCTGGTAATTCATTGTAGAGTTACAACTTGTTTCTAAGCTGCTTGTAATTTTGGGAACTTGTTTTATTTTCTGCCTGACAAACTGACTGGACCTGCAGTATGGCACAATTAAGAGTCATAGAGTCAATATGGCACAGGAGGAGGCCATTCAGCTCACCATATAGGCTCTCTGTAGAGCAATTCCATCAGTCTCATTCCCTATTCCTTATTCCCTATTGGGCAGCACGGTGGCACAGTGGTTAGCACTGCAGCCTCACAGTGCCAGTCCCTGGCTTTGATTTTTGGTTTGGGTCACTGTGTGGAGTCTGCATGTTCTCCCCATGTCTGCGTGGGTTTCCTCCGGTTTCCTCCCACAATCCAAAAGACGTGCTGGGTAGGTGCGTTGGCCAAGCTAAATTCTCCCCTGGAGTACACAAACAGGCGCTGGAGTGTGGCAACTAGGGGATTTTCACAGTGACTTCATTGCAGTGTTGATGTAAGCCTATTTTGACACCAATAAATAAACTTTAAACTTTTCTTTCCCCTTTGCCCTGCAAGTTTATTTTTCTCAAGTCCTCATCCAGTTTCCTTTTTGAACAAGTAATTGTCTCTGCTTCCATTATCCTCCTAGCCATGATTTCTGTATCATTGCCATTAGCTGTGTTTAGTAAAAACTATTTTCCCACACCCCCCACACCTCTTTCCCAAAACCTTAATTTTGTGTCCCCTAGTCCTTGCACCATCAGCTAATGCAATTTGTTTGCCTGTCTTGTTCAAACCTGTCATACACCTCTTTCAAATCTTCCCCTCAATCTCCTCTGCTCCATGGAGAGAAACCCCAGCTTCTTCAGCCTAACCTTGTAAGCAATATCCCTGGGTGGGACCATTCTGGTAAATTTCTTCTGCACCCACTCAAGGTCTCACATCTTTCTAAAGTGTGTTGACTGCACACTGTCAAGGTCTCTCACATCCTTCCTAAAGTATGGTGACTAGAACTGGATGTAATACTCTAGTTGTGGTCTAACTAGAGCTTTATGAAGGTTTAACATAACTTCCCTGTTTTTGTACTCAATGTCTCTATCTTTAAATCTTAAGATCCCATTTACTTTGCTAACTGTGCTCTCAATATGTACTGCCAACTTCAGATATCTAGGCACATGAACGCTAAGATCCGTCTGCCCTGGAACACACTTTAGAACTGTGCCATTAAGTCCATTGTGCCTCTTTCTATCCCTTCTGGCAAAATGCATCACCTCGTGCTCCTCTGTTTTAAACTTCACCTATCACTTGTCTACCCATTATGCTAGCCCCCCTATATGCCCTATTGCAGTTGATTGGTACCATCATCATTTGTCACACCTGCAAGTCTGGTATCATTGACAAATTTTGGAATTTTACTCTGTAGTCCAGTATCAAGTCATTTATCAAAAGTGGGTTCCTGGCACTGTCCCTTGGGGAGCACCGCTGTCTCCCATCCTGCAATCTGAAAAAAAACCCATATACCGCAACTTGCTGTTTTCTGCCCTTAAACCAATTTTTTAATCCAAGTTGACACTGTTCCTCCTATTCCCATGAACCTCAGTTTTGATAACCAACCTTTTATATGGTACTTTTTCTATGCCAATATCTGTTGAATTTCGTTCATCAACCTTCTCTGTTAGTTGTTTCCTGAAATGTGGAGAATGTAATGAGGCAACTGCAGAACTACCACGTTGTTGATTAAAGAAGGAAGTATGTCTTGTGGTTTTTATTCAGTGGCTTTACATATTATTTAGAGAGATATACACCTCTTCCTTAAAGCCGTGGGGAAATCCTTAACGTTTTGGTGAATATTTATAGTTGTTAAGCTTGGTAATTGAGCATTTTGATATTCTACTGAGCCGTACAGATTTATATAGTTCCTTAATTGTTGAAGGTGTTTCACTGGACTATTATATTAAAATTTGGCTTGGAACCGCATGATTTGATATTGAATGTAATTGCCATTGCTGTTGGAAAACCTTTTTCCTCTTCTAAGGCAAAGCAATAACACCAGAAAGGTTAGAACATTGATATTTATAATTCTGAACTTTAAAGGCTTTTTGAACCATAGATTTTCAAACTGGCTATGTCAGAGAAAGAAATGATCAAATTAAAATATAAAAGCAAAATACTGCAGACCTGGAAAGCTGAAATAGCAGAAAATGCTGGAACCAGTCAGCAGCTCTAGCAGCATCATGGAGCGAGGAACAGAGAGTTTATGTTTCAGGTTGATTACCTTTCTTACGAAGGGTCTTTGCCTTGCTTCCAAAACACACTAGTGAAGGCATTGACAGCAAAGATGATGTGGGTTTTGGATTGACGGGGTTATGTGGTTGAAAAGCTTCACCCACGCAGACAACTGCATTTGGACGAATTGTACTAAGTAATTCTCGTATGATTGCTTAGTACAGTTTGAGATTTTATTGGATGTAAATTGGCATCATGCTTTATGAATCTAACTTTGATTTAGAATCTTTTCGCTGGCAGCTTTGTGTTTCTGGGCTAGTTGCTTTAATGTTTATTTTCTTGTGCTGTTAAAAGAAAGCTGTACGTGCCAAAAGCATCTTGGTTGTGTCTCCTCAGATTGCAAGGAGCCTATTTAATATAGTTCTATTCCAATGTCAGAATGAGTAAGCTACTTGAAGGAATCATTAGAGATACAATATATGACTAAAACAAAGGGGCATGTTGGGGACGCCCAAAATGACTTGAAAAATGGAAGTCTTATCTGACTGATTTGAGCTATGAGAGGCTGAATAGGCTTGGATTGTTTTCTTTAGAGTAATGGAAGTTGAGGGGGACATGATTGAGATGTATAAGATTACGAGGGGTACAGACGGAGCAGCTGTTCCTCTTGGTTGAAGGGTCAATCACGAGGGGGCATAGTTTTAGGGTCAGGGGAAGAGATTCAGAAAGGATTTGAGGGGGAAATAAAACACTCAGTGGGAATCTGGAAACCGTACAACCTTTGAAAAATATTTGGATGAGCACTTGAAATATAACATTCAAGGATATGGGACATGTGCAGGAAAATGGGACTCAATGGGTCAAAGGACCTTTTCTGTGCTCTATACTCTATGTAAGTTTGTAAATATGACCTGTATCTAGAACCTTATTGCTGTGTCATGTGTGAAACTCAGTATTAAGGAAACTTCTGGTAATGAGTGTTTCAAAACATTGCGCAGGGTATGATGGGCAATTGGGGAACGCCTGACTTTTTTTTTGAAGTTTAATGTAATGGTTTTAAATCCACTTTCAGTTCTACAGTTCGGGCAAAATTTTCATTATTGTTTAACTTGCAAAGTTTGCCAAGCTCTTCCCAGGGTATCCCAGTGGTGCTAAACACGTTCTATTTATACTGTTATCACAGTATAATTGCTGTTAGTGAGTGTCAAGTGTAGTACTGTAAGACAGTGTGGTAGTTATGATTTCACTGAAACATGACAGTACTTGTTTTTAGTTTTCTAACTGACATTGCAGAAGGTTGTTTGGAAAATCTAGTGTAAATCAGCAGGTTGACATTTTTTACTGTGTACATCTAGTTCAGTGAAGTCATGAAGATCATGTTACAGTTGAGGTCAGAATAACTACTGCAGCAAATTTTAAGGATTTCATTACATAGGACACGTCTTTTATATGAAGCGTGTTTGCATGAAGCTGCTGCTCAACACAATGAAGCTTAGAGTTTGGCAGCCTTTCCCAGTCTGATTGAAGGCCCTAAGTCCTGCAGTATAGAAAGGTTGTTGTTCCCTGCTGACACCACATATTGCCAATTGCAAAGAGGTGTGGTTTGCAGTTTCCTGTTTTTATAATAGAACTGTAGTTAAGGCACCTAGTTTCAAAACTTTTCCAGAATGACATTGCAACAATCATCAAGTGACTTTGCACTCAATCCATCTTCCTATTTGTCCGAGGGAAACTAGTTGATCGTTTATGAATTCTGAGGAATAATGTTCTGGCTGATTTCCACAATTTTTATACCTTTCTTGCCTTTCAAGGAAAGAATGAATTTTGGAAGCATGTGCATGTAGGTTTAGTCTTGAGAGCAGTCATTGGGGTTGGTGACTAATGTACAATAGTTGTATCTTTTGGAACTATGGTAATGCTTAATTTACTTTTCCCTTGCATCTGCTTTCATTATATACAGAGGCTGTTCAGAAATTCTAGGATATGATATTTTACAGAATTATCCTATTTAAAGCAGTTTTTGAAGATAAAATTGAAAAATGTGTATTCTTGTGATTTTTCAACCTTCTCCCCTAAAATATTTAATTTGGAGTCTGCATCTAATATGTTACAGTATCATAGACTACATTAGACTGAAGAAATAAGAACATTGTTTTTGAACAGTGATCATTTGCTTTATTGGCATACAGCAGATTTGTGCACAGCATGGTCCCTCAATCAATAAATGAGGTAAATAACCTGATTTATTCCAGTGGTTTTACTTGAGGGCAGAATGCCAATCAGGACTTTAGGAGAGTACTTACTGTAGTGCCACAGAATCTTTTTACTTTGATCTGCAAAAGCCCCCAAAACCTCACATTTTTTTCTGTCCATGGTCTTTATTTTGCTGCATCCTATAGTGAATCTTCCCAAATTGAGGCTCAAGCTAAAGTACCCTTTTGTAATCCAGCTACAGCAGCAGTTGGGGCATCAGAATTGGTCTCAGTGACCGAATGAGAACAATTCCTGCACTTGGTCCATGTATACTGACAGCACTTCAATGTCTGTTTTGAAGATTGGATTGGGATTATGTATGATGATCTTGTAGTCTATTGACATTCGTGTGTTGTGTTTAGCCATGTCCGTAGATATTGGTGTGCTTTGAATTGCAACTCAGAATCTGTCACTTCAGATGAGAAAATTTGGGGAAGGGGGATGATGTCACCAACCTAGTGGCTGCCTGCTGAGTGTAGCTCCGTCCGCCCCTATCTTAAATTCACCTCCATCCATTAATTAAATCACCCCAAAATACTTACCAAGTGTAGGTACAATGAGTCAAAACACGAAATGGAGGAGAAATGAATTGAAAATGCTTCAAAAAGATAGAAATAAAGAAGTGAGACATCACAGCCCCTCTCCGCATGGCAGAAGCCGACCAAGCACCGAATTTAGGAATGGAAAAGACCGAACTGAGCACTATCTGACTGAACTGAGAAAATTTGGAAAAGAAGTCAACAATTCCCTTGAGGAAGAATGAACAACTCGGTGTCAGAACAGGAACAAACTATCAGCGATTTGGAAAAGCAAGTCGTAGAATCTGAGGGCTGAATTAGCATAGTCGAGGATAGCAGTATGTGTAGCGACAGACTACTTTCATTTACCCCAGAGAGACAGGCAGTTAGAGGATAGATGTGAGCACCTTGAAAATTTCATGATACGTAACTACCTGCAAATTTCTGGAGTGCCAGAAAACTAGGGGGCAATATCCAATGGGCCAAAAGTTTTCTTAAAGACCTCTTAAACTCCCGGTTGATTTTCCACTATAACTGGAGTAGGCTGACAGCTTTTGTTGCAGCAATATATCAGATGCCAATGCACCCCCGAGATAATTCATGGCGAATTCCTCAGCTTCCAGACAAAACAACACATTCTCACCAGGGCTTGGGGTGAGAAAAATCTCCAATTCAAAGGAAGGCAGGATCACGCCAGACCAAGACTACTCGCCAGCATTGTAGTGGAAAAGATGCAAATAGGTGGACATCAAAAAGCAACTTGGAGAGAAGAACATAAGATTTCAAATACCATACGCAGTGATGCTGAGAGTCCAAATCGAGGATGGAAGCAAGACCTATTCATCGGCGTGGGAGGCTACAAAGGGGCTGAAACATTTGGGCATCACTGCGAGCCTCTGAGGACAAACAGCTAGAGAGAGATTTGCACCACATTGGATGGCACACTGCTGGTAGAAACCAACGAAAGCATGGTTGCTGTCAACCCCAATGGTTCCGGGTGTGGAGGGACTGCTTCAGAGACAAAATGAGAAAGAGCGGTGTTAAAATAGTGGTGAGATGAGTTTCAAATATCAGTGGGAATGAAATGAAACAGGTTAAATTACAGTCTCTTTGGCATATATGTTACCCATAGACTTGGTTAGCAAACGAAAATTTAATTATGGTCAGTTTGATAGCTGCAACTCGAGCAATCAAATATAATGCTAGTTAGCTATTGCAATCTTATTCTTTGGGGATATTATTTTGCAAATAGCTGGAAAAAGAAAGGGGAAAGGAAATGTAAAAAAAATTATTATTTGTTGAAATAATTTGGTTAATTCAGAATTGTCTGAGAAATTCTCAGCCAGTTCTTATATAGAATCGTAGAGGTTTACAGCATAGAAACAGGCCCTTCGGCCCAACTTGTCGATGCTGCCCAGTTTTTTGCCATTAAGCTAGTTCCAATTGCCTGCATTTGGCCCATATCCCTCTCTACCAATCTTACCCATGTAACTATCAGAATGCTTTTTAAAAGACAAAATTGTACTCGCCTTTACTACTGTCTCTGGCAGCTCATTCCAGACACTCACCGCCCTCTGTGAAAAATCATTGCCCCTCTGGATCCTTTTGTATCTCGCCCCTCTCACCGTAAACCTATGCCCTCTAGTTTTAGACTCCCCTACCTTTGGGAAAAGATGTTGATTTATCTACTTCATCTATGCCCCTCGTTATTTTATAGACTTCTAAGATCACCCCTAAGCCTCTGACGATCCAGGGAAAAAAGTCCCAGTCTATCCAACCTCTCCTTATAACTCAAACCATCAAGTCCCGGTAGCATCCTAGTAAATCTTTTCTGCATTCTTTCTAGTTTAATAATATTCCAAGTGTGGCCTTACCAATGTCTTGTAAAACTTCGACAAGGCGGCCTAACTCCTGTGTTCACTGTTCTGACCAATGAAACCAAGCATGCTGAATGCCGCCTTCACCACCCTGTCCACCTGTGACTCCACTTTCAAGGAGCAATGAACCTGTACCCCTAGATCTCTTTGTAACTCTCCCCAATGCCCTAGCATTAACTGAGTAAACCCTGCCCTGGTTCGATCTACCAAAATTCATCACCTTGCATTTATCTAAATTAAACTCCACCTGCCATTCATCAGTCCACTGGCCCAATTGATCAAGATCCCATTGCAATCCTAATTAATCTTTTTCACTGTCCACTATGTCACCAATCTTGGTGTCATCTGTAAACTTACTAACCATGTCTCCTAAATTCTTATCCAAATCATTAATATTAGTGACAAATAACAGTGGACCCAGCACCGATCCCTAAGGCATACCACTGGTCACGGGTCTCTAGTTTGAAAAACAATCCTTTACAACCACCCTCTGGCTTCTGTCATCAAGCCAATTTTGTATCCAATTGGCTACCTCACCCTGGATCCCGTGAGATTTAACCTTCCTACCATGTCAAAGGTCTTGCTAAAGTCCATGTAGACGACGTCGACTGCCCTCATCTACCTTTTTGGTTACCCCTTCAAAAAACTCAATCAAATTCAGGTGGTGGTGAGAAGTGCAGCCTTAGTGGACTGTGGCCAAAAATACACAGTTATGCTCATTTCGACAGGAGAGTTCACTCAGTTGTCTCATCACCAATGCTGCTGAAGGCCTGAGCACCAGAAGGATGGCTCTGAACATTTCTTGTTATTCTACACAATGACACTTTTAACAAGGTACATAATGAGACGCCAAGCTTCATTTTAGTTGGTTCAAATTTTTGTTTTCAATTTAGGTCGACTTGGAGTTGGGTCAGGTTTGGGGTTAAATCTTTTGACTACATAGTTTTTAACTCTCCGTATTCTTGGGAATAATGTTAAAGCCACTGTACAGAAAACACTTTTCTCTTTTTTTCCCTCCTCCCTCTACTTCCTAATGTTCTTTTCTCTGATATAAGGCTATTTGTCAAGCTGGGTATACCATCATGCCTATTAGATACAGATTATTATGGATGTGTTAAAGGTAATTAACTATAATGTGAAGGGATTACATAGCCCTATTAGGAGGGAAAAGATACTCTGTCAATTGAAACACCTAAGCTGCGAAATTGCATTTTTACAAGAAACACATTTGTCAGACATGGAACAGGGTAGATCTTGGGCAATTCAGGTATTCTTTTCCCTTCATGCATCAGGGAGAAAAAGGGGTGTAGTAATCTTATTCCATAGATCAGTAAATTGCTGTATTCACTTATAGCATAAGGACAATGAAGGCAGGTTCATATTGCTTAATGGAACAGTAGATGGGGGAGTGGGGGAGAATTGGGATTGGGGGTTAATTCACACCCCTTGACATTCAATGGCAATGCCATTGCTGAATCCCCCCACTATCAAAATCCTTGAGCTTACAATTGACCAGAAACTGAACTGGACTAGCCATATAAATACTTGTGGCCACAACAGCAAGTCAGAGGCTAAGAATCTTGCAGCAAATAACTCACCCCCTGACTCCTCAAAGCTTGCCCACTATCTACAAGGTACAAGTCAGGAGTGTGATGCAATACCCTCCACTTGTCTAGGTGAGTGCAGCTTGAACAGCACTCGAGCTCAACACCATCCAAGACACAGCAGTCCACTTGATTGGCACCCCACCCACAAACATTAACTCTCTCCATCGACAATAAGTGGGCAGTGGTGTATACCATCTAAAAGATGTACTGCAGGAGCTCACCACGTACCCTTGAAACCCACGAGCACTTCCATTTAGAAAAACAAAGGCAGCAGGTACATGGGAACACCACCAACAGGAAGTTCCTCCCAATCCCACCCACAATCCTGACTTGGGAATATATTGCTGTTCCTTCATTGTCACTGGGTCAAAATCCTGGAACTCACTTCCTAACAGCACTGTGGATGTACTTACACCAACTTAAGAAGGCAGCTCACCACCACCTTAAAGGCTACGTAATCCAATACATTTGTATGATATGCTTCAGACAATCCGATGCTTTTTTTAAGGACTTTGGGTTGATGTACTTTAAGGACGATTGTAAATTTCAATGAACCAATTTACTAGGTGCCTGTCAGTGGTGCAAAAAGTTTAATTCCTTAGCACATATATTGAAAATCTATTTTTTCCAAAATGTTTTGATAAGCTGTCTTTCTACTGTAGGGTGAGGAGTGAACCTATTTGTGTAAACCCATTCGTTCTAAGAATATCCTCAAACATTATTGTCTTGTAATAGATCATAGTATGCAGAACGTAAAATCTTTTTGTAATAGCTGAATTTGAATAATGCTGACTAGAGATGTTTTGTATTATAGATCTCTTTCGTGATAGTGTGTGGACATCTTGACATCAAATTGGGACAATGGGTGAACTGGAACAGCTGCGGCAAGAAGCAGAACAATTGCGGAATCAAATTAGGGTAAGATTCTACGTTGATTGTGCACATGTATTTAAATTAAGGACATAAGAAATAGGAGCAGAAAAGGCCAATCAGCCTCTCGAGCCTGCTCCACCGTTCAGTAAAATTGTGGCTGTTTTAATTGTAGCCTTAACTCTACTTTTTTTGCCTGTGCCCCTTTAACCCTCAATTCCTTTGTCAATCAAAAACCTATCCAACTCAGCTTTGAATATATTTAATGACCCAACCGCCATTGCTCGCTGGGGAAGGAGTCCAAACACTAAATTTCCCTCAGAGAAGACATTCCTCTGCATTTCTGATTTAAAAGAGGAGACCCCTTAATTTTGATAGTGTTCCCCTAATTCTAGATTACTCCCACGAGGGCACACATTCTCTCAGCATCTAACCTGTCAAGCCCCCTCAGAATCGTTTGTGTGTCGATAAGTGCATCTCTTATTCTAAATTCTAATGAGTATGGGCCATTCTGCTCAACTGGTATGGAGGGTCTTAGCTATGAGGAGAGATTGGGTAATCTGGGCTTGTTCTCCCTGGAAAGACTGAGAATGAGGGGAGATCTAATAGAGGTGTACAAGATTCTGAAGGGGATAGATAGGGTGAATGGTGGGAAGCTTTTTCCCAGATCAGAAGTGACGATCACGTGGGGTCACGGACTCGAGGTGAGAGGGGCGAAGTATAACTCAGATATTAGAGGGATTTTTTTAGACAGAGGGTGGTGGGGGCCTGGAATGCGCTGCCAAGTAGGGTGGTGGAGGCAGGTACGCTGACATCGTTTAAGACTTACCTGGATAGTCACATGAGCAGCCTGGGAATGGAGGGATACAAACGATTGGTCTAGTTGGACCAAGGAGCGGCACAGGCTTGGAGGGCCGAAGGGCCTGTTTCCTGTGCTGTACTGTTCTTTGTTCTTAAGACAAACACCTTCCTCCCAGGAATTAGCTTTGTGAATCTTTTCTGAACTGCTTCCAATGCAGGTATGACCCTTCTTCAGAAAGGTGCCGAAAACTGTACACAGCACTCTAGCTGTGGTTTCAACAATGCTCTGTACTGCCGTTGAAGACTTGACAGCTTTTATACTCCATGCCCTCTGCAGGAAAGACCAACATTTCCTTTGCCTTCCTAATTACTTGCTAGACCTGCATGCTGACTTTTTGTGATGCACATAAAAGGACAGCTAGGTCCATCGATACTGCAGCATTGTGCAGTCTCTTTCCAATACCATAAATAGTATTCTACTTTTCTATTCTTCCTGCCAAAGTGGACAACCTCACATTTTCACACATACTCCATCTGCCAAATTTTTGTTGGCTCATTTACCCTACCTATATCATTTTGCAGACTCTTTGCATCCTCCTTATAACTTGCTTTCCTACCTATCTTCTTCTTGTCTGCAAATTTGGCTACAATATACTCAGTCCTTCATGCAAGTCATCAATATAGTTGTTATATGGTATATAGTCGAGGCGCCAACACTGATCTCTCTGATGCTCCACTGGTTACGGTTTGCTAATCTGAAAATGACCTATTTATCCCAACAGTCTGTTTCCTGTTAGTTAGCCAGCCCTCTATCCATGCAAATATCACCCCCATGTTACGAACCCAGTTGGTGTTCTAATGGGACAGGGAGCTCCCAGACTGGAACCCTGGCTCAAAAGACCGTAACTTTTACTTAATTTATAAAACAGAGGAACAGAGTCACAGGACCACTAATTGGCTTTAACAACAGGAACAAAACATTGATTAAACATGGAAAAATTGGATAATGATACAATACTCCTTTACTTCCCCGCTTAGCTTCACAAACACACACTGATTTTAAGATTAACATGGATGGCAAAGCATATCTTAAGCTACAACAGTCTCAGTAACACAGTCTCCCTTAAAAACACAAGATGACTCTGGTCAAATAAACTCTCCACTGAGCCTCAAGTGAATATCTGTGGATTTCTCCTCCGAATACGAGATGATTGTTAATGAGAGTTTCCAAACTCCAATCCCAAAAACATGCTTTAAAATCTTCTTTTGCAGTGATGTTTCCCGTAGCAGTTTGCATTCCAAAATCAATCCGTTTTCCAAATTACACTTTTAAACAAAGCTTCCTCTTCACGTTTAACAGTGAATCCACAGTCCAGGTTTTACACCAACCCCTTTCGGATTTATTTGACTTGACTGGTGGACAAACTGTTCACAATTGCTTTAACTCTCAATTCCCAGGCTGTATTAAAATAGCTTCAGATGTTTGATTTACCTCTGAAATCTGCTGGCCACTTTAAATCTGGTTACTGCAATTGTCTCTTTAACCCAGAATACTTTGTTTACTCTTCCCTGAATTCTTCTGAACAATACTTTGATCTCTGTTCTTTTAACTCCAGTCGTATTCTGGACTATAAACTTGTTCCTTAGGAAGCCTGCATCTTTGCAACTCCCTTGTCCCGTCCAGCTTCTGCAGCAGAGTTGAGAGATGTCAGTCCCCAGTGTCCTGTCTCCAACTGCAATATATCCAACTAAAACTTAAAAAAGCTTTTATTCCCTTAAAAGGGCCTCGAGTTGCTAAGCAACTACTACTATTTATTCTTCACACTGCAGCCCTCGTTAAGCACAATAGAAACACAATTGGAACTTAACTAACACCCACACATACAAACACATTTATCCAGCGTGAACCTAGCTATAGGTTTTACCCTTCCAGATACAGAAACATTAAATACATTTAAAACTATGCCTTATTTGTAATGTTTGCCAATACAAATACGGATCCCTTAAAAACTACCTTGTTCCTAACACTCAACACCATAAGCTCTTGCCTTGTGCCTTATGTGGCACCTTGTTGAATGCCTTTTGGAAATCCAAATACACTACATCTACCAGTTAACCTTTATTCCCCCTTCTTGTTACTTGCAGAAGAAATGAACCCAAGTTAAAATGTCACTTGTTGCTGGAGGAAGATCAAAGTCCCATTGTTTATTATTATAGTCTGTTGAATTTGAAGTTACATGATCTTTCTGAAGGAAATTGTGTGCCCTCTTTATATTAGTGTAATTTGGTAATTAATGTAATTTAAACTAAACTTTTAAAATCACACTCAATATCCCTTGCCCTCAAAAATATTACACTTTAAAAAAAAAACCACATGATTTACAGTTCTTCCACTCCAGTTTTCTTGCTGCACCTTTCTTTAAACTAGATATTCGTATTGCGATACAGCTCCATAGACAGCAACTAAGGGGTAGCTGACAATGTTTGCTGCTGTGGAAATCCTCATAACTGAGCCCAGGCTTGTGCAGTATCCATTTGTTTAAACTTCCTGTAAAGGTTGCTGATAAGATGCATACATACTCTAAGGCACCCATCCCTAAAAACAGTGACAACCTTGCTGCCATTCTGGCTGAGATTGGCTAATTTAATTTGATTGAATGGAAATCGCTTTATTTTAATTAAGATGAGCAGAGACGTGTAAGTGCTCTTCTTGTCATGTTGACGTGGCAGGTCTAGTTAAGATTTTGGTTGGTGGTGTCTCTTAAAACATTGCTAATGGGAGTCTTGATTGTGCTTTTGAAGCTGGGGAGAGATCTGGACTTTTTCTTGTCGGAGATGATCATCACTTGACATTTATGTGGTGTAATTGTTATCTGCTATTTGTCAGCCTCAGTCCTGCTGATATTGGCTGCTTCATTATCAGTAAAATAAGTCGCCTGTCTAGGGTCAACAGTTGTGAAATAGGGCTTACAGCTACCTGTCCATGTCTGAATTGCTTGGAAACTCACTCAGCCCACTCTTCAGACCGAGTGTTGCTGCCTCAGTTGTCTTTTGTGGTTATGAAGAGAGTGTACAATATCACTATCACTAAAAAATATTTTTCTCACGAATTTCAACATTTTAAATATTCAAATAAATTTTGTAGTTGCCTAGTTAATTATTAAACATTTGATAGTTAAACTGAAACCAATGCAACTAATTACAGTGCTCTGGCACCGCTGTGTCTAGCCCATCCCATGCTCACTGCCTGTTTCTCATCTATGTGCTGTCTATCGGCGACACTATTTGTAAAGAGTGCCAGGTTCCACATGTATGACAACAGTATCCAACTCTGTCTCCTGATCATTACTGCTGTGTTGTCAATTTTCCATGTCTTTTAGTGGAACATGACCAGTGAATGAGACATCATTAGAAGAAACCTGCAACTTCCTCCAATTAAATGCTGGGGAAAATGAACTGATCCCTGCCACGAACTCCATAAAATGCTGATTGTATCTGATTCAGCTGGACTGTAGGTCACTTTGGCATTTTATTTGCCCTGAATTCATGCCCCATATATCCTCAATCTTGAATACTGCCCTTTTCACCTCTGTAATATTGTCTGTCCTTACCAACCCATATGCTAAAATCACCGCCCATTCTTTTGTTACTTCGAGATTCAACTTTTCCAAGCACTCCCTGCTGACCTCCCATCTTCCAAACTGTGATAAACTTGAGCTATTATAAAACTTTCAGTTTCCTAACTCCTCTCCCATGTGCTCACTGACCTATGTTGTCACCTGGTCCATCTGCAATTCAAGTTCAAAATTCTCTTATTTTATATCCCTCCACGGTTCCTCTTTCCTTCCCTCTTTTTCCTGCATGCCTCCTCCCTTAGTGCGTTTTGTTCATTTTGGGCAGCAGTTACTACCAGCACTTTGAATTTGCAGCCATAGAATCAGAGCATCCCAACAGCGCAGAAGGAGACCATTCGGCCCATTGGGTCTGCACCAACTCTCGGACAGAGCTTCTTACCCAGGCCCTATCCTCATAACCGCACATATTTACCCCATACTTCCCTTGGCCTATGCACCTTGGGACACTAAGAGGCAATTTAGTATGGCCAGTCAACCTAATCTGCACATCTTTGGACTGTGGGAGGAAACCGGAGCTCTGTGAGGAAACCCACTCAGACACGGGGCAAATGTGCAAACTCCACACAATCACCCAAGGGTCCTTGATGCTGTCAGGCAGCAGTGCGAGCCACTGTGCCACGTGCCATCTATAGCTGGTTTGCATAGTCCTTCTGGTTACTTGTGATCATGTCTCATCCACTGGTTTTCTACTGGAAATGTAGAATTGACTGAAGGTATTAACAGAAAGTATGAGAATTAAACACGCAGGAAATGATTGACAAAGAAACAAAAATTAGATCATCAAAACTTGTAAAAACAAATTTCAGCAAAGCAATTAGTGTAGAAATGAATGAAGTGACAAGAATTTCTGATACAGATTGCATTAAGCTTATTGTGATAGAAAGCATCAATGTTTGGACTGCACAAACATTTAAATTGGGTTTAGGCAGGTTTCTTCAATCTTACAATGTAACTGCTTGTCAAAGCACTGCTTTTTATGTTGAAATACTACCCGTAACTTAGCCACTGGTAGTGTACCTATTATACCTTCATATTGGAGGGGTGATAAACAGTCAATACATGAAAGCTTGAAAGGGATTAAGAGGGGTGAAGGTACTTGATTTATTCTCTCTGGGTGCATTCTCCTCATCTACATTCTCAATGCCGCTCTTGTCCTACCATTCAAATTCTGCATGGGCTGGGATGGGAACAAAAGGATTGTCCGCACCACGCTTTTGGGTTCTGCTTTTCTGCTCCCAGTGTGATCTTTTTTTTTCTCTCTCCTTGCCACCAAATCTTCTGTAAGCCTAGAAATGTTTTCTAATTTACTTCCTCTTCTTTACCTCAAATAGCTCCATAGTTTCCTGTGTAATAACAGCTCCACAATTCTTATCTTCTATTGCTGCCATGGTTTTTGAATATTGCTTCTCGCTCAGTGGGAGCTCCTGATCATGTAAGAGATTCTGTCATGTTGTGTTGTGGCATTTAAAATAAGATCAACAGTAGGAAGTAGGAGGCCCAGAGTGACATCAGAGACAGCAGCAGATGCACTGATTTTTGACCACAGGCATGGAGTGTATGACAATTAAAACCTGACTATCAAATTCTTTGAAAAATGTATTCACTTATGGGATGTAGACATTGTTGGCTAGGCCAGCATTTATTGCCCATCCCTAATTGCCATTGAGCTCACCACCACCTTGAATCCAGTCCATGGTGTAGGTACACTCACAGTGCTGTTAGGGAGAGAGTTATAGGATTTTGACCCAGTGACTGTGAAGGAACGGTGATATATTTTCAAGTCAGGATGGTGTGTGGTTTGGAGGGGAACCAGCAGGTGGAGGTGTTCCCATGCATCCACTGCTCTTGTCCTTCAAGGTGGTAGAGGTTGTGGGTTTGGGAGATGTATGTTGTATGTATGGATTACCTAATCCAAGAAGGTTATTAGCATAGTGCTATCGCTATTAAGGTGTTAAGAGGAATTTGAGGTAGTGCTATCAAGGTAGCTCACATATTTTGGGCATGTAATGCGAACATAAGAAAAGTGTTTGGAAAAAGGTAATGCAAGATAAAATACCTGGAAAACATGTCAAGATGGCATGGATGGATAATATCAGAATGTGGACTGCTCTCTCAATAGGACAGGCAGTGAGGCCAGAAGAGAACACAAATCAGTGCAGAAAGATTGTTCCTAGCACGGCCATCCCTCAGAACGAGGATGGATGAAAAGCAGACATCACTATTAAAAATAAGCTGAATGGCATCTTAAGTAATGGCATCAGATTTATTACTAGTGTTAAATATGTAGTAAGTTGATTTTTGTTTGTCATTGCAGGATGCAAGAAAAGCATGTGGTGACTCTACCCTAGCTCAGGTAAACCCATGTAATGAAAAATGGATAAATAGCATGTACATACTTTTATATTCTTTTCCAGTTTCGTAATACAGCAAACTAAAACTTTTTTCCAGATCACGGCTGGCCTGGATTCAGTTGGTCGAATCCAAATGCGCACAAGGCGTACATTGAGGGGACATTTGGCTAAAATCTATGCCATGCACTGGGGATCAGACTCCAGGTCAGTATTTGAGTGTTGACATTTGATTTTACAATCAGTTAGCACATTAAAATTATAACTCAAATTTACTGTATTCATTACAATCTTTGCAGTGTGCCAACAGCAATTTTTGGCCTGCATTGAGCTAGATGCCATTCAATTCTAATGGTATTCCTTTCTTTTGATTATCATAGCCAATATCCAGAGGTCTTCCTTGGCTTTGGTGCTTTTGAAATTTGCAAATGCAGAGCTAATCTATAATGTCTTGCAATCATATCTGAAGAAATGATTGTAATGGTGTACTCAATGATGTGGCTCGGTCTTGAAGTTGATGGTTTACAGAAAGCAATGATAAAAATAATATTACAATGGTGAACCATTGCAACATTATTTTACCAATGATTGTAAAAATTAGATTGTGGTCATAGCAGATGATCCAAATGGACATTGTATCGATCAATGGTGACCAATACCAGAGGGGGATAATGGAGTGAATTTTCCCATTCTGCCCACCACATGAATCGGAGCAGGCATTGACCTTGGGAGGGATTTTCCAGTTTCAGGGCGAGTGCAGCTGGAAAATCTTGCCCGATGTGTAGTGTTAATGTCCCTGGACTCGTAACCCAGAGGCCCAAGTTAATCCTCTGGAGGTATGTGTTAATTAAAATTAATTAGAATTAATAAAAAATCTGGAATTTAAAGCTAGTCTCAGTAACGTTAACTATGAAACTGTTGTCATAAAAACCCATCAGATTCACTAATGTTCTTTAAGGAAGAAAATCTGCTCTCCTTACCTGATCTGGCCTATGTATGATGCCAGACCAGAGCAAGGTGGTTGACTCTTAACTGCACTCTGAAATAACCTAGCAAGTCACTCTGGTCAAGGGCAAATAGGGATGGCAACATCACATGAAAGAATAAAAAAAGTGCAGTCCTTATTAACAGTTTGCATTTTTAGAAAAGCATTATCTTGGCATTATTAAATCCCTAAATATAGTGAGGGAATAAATTAATAGATAATAGGACATTATGATGATGATGTTCAATCAGGATCATTTTTCATTGTTGCAGTTAATCTGGTTTTCAGATTTGTAATATCATGTTATCTTGACATGGATTAAAAATAAGAGTTTGGGCATTATTGTCAATTAAGTGTAAGTTGGTAAACATTTTGGCAGGAACAAGAATTTAATGGTGTAAATTTATCAAGTTAGGTTTTTTTAATAGGATAAAAGTTCAGTCCACTCTGTACAGAAACTCTGAAGGTTATTCACCATTTCCTGCCCTTTTCCCTTTTACTTTTTCCAGATTTGTGTCTGATTTCTTTCCAAAAGTTCTGGTTCTGGTTCCATTCTTTACTGTTTCTGGTATATTATTCCATATTCTAAAAATCATTTGTTTATTTAAACAATATGTATTTTTGGACTGCTCTCTTTAACCTCTCAATAAAGGGTGGCACATTGGTTAGCACTGCTACCTCACAGTGCCAGGGACCCGGGTTCGATTCCCAGTTTGGGTCTCTGTGTGGTGTGCATGTTCTCCCTGTGTCTGCGTGAGTTTCTTCAGAGTGCTCCGGTTTCCTCCCATAGTCCGAAAGATGTACAGGTTAGGTGCACTGGCCATGCTAAATTCTCCCTCAGTGTACCCGAACAGATGCTGGAGTGTGGCAACTAGGGGATTTTCACAGTAACTTCATTGCAATGTTAATGTAAGCCTACTTGTGACACTAATAAATAAACTTAAACTTTACTTCTGCTCTCTAGTTACCAAACCACCAACTCGTAAAATAGTGTTTTCTCAACTTATGGAGCCCCCTCAATTTTGAACACTTGTGAAATCTGTTTCTTTGTTCTGATTGGGGGTGGTGGAGTATCAATTTCTCATAACTAAAATCTCTCGAGCTCTGGTTTCATTTGAGTGAAATTTCTTCTTTATGCTATCTATGGCTTTGACTTTTTTCAATGCATAAAACGTTTTCTTCCAGGCTTTTAGTCAGTGCATCTCAAGATGGAAAGTTAATCATCTGGGACAGTTATACAACAAACAAAGTAAGGATGTAATTGATTTTGCTGTTTTAAAATAATGTTACAAATTTTCAAACTAGATTAGTGTAACCTCAATAACCACTTGATATTTTCTTATAGATGCATGCCATCCCTTTGCGATCATCATGGGTTATGACTTGCGCATACGCTCCATCTGGAAACTATGTTGCTTGTGGTGGGTTGGACAACATCTGTTCAATATACAGCTTGAAAACGAGGGAGGGCAATGTTCGAGTGAGCAGGGAACTACCGGGGCACACAGGTATGATAATGTTGGAGTAAGTGATCACAAATATTAATCTCAATGGCTCAACTGGTTGAAGTGGTATTTGGATGAACTATAACCATGAAGGTCCTAGCTTTGATGTAGCTGAGGCAGTAATAGAGGTATTATAATTGGCCTAATTTCTGCCTCTGCTTGGCAGAGGGAAACTAGTCAGGATTCATCCTCCTGCTCCAAATCCAATGATGATTCTTGCAAATTGTGTACACTGAGCGAGAATGGGATTTGACTCAGTAATGACAACGAAATTGAACCAAGTCTCTGGACAAGGTACTTGTGAAAGTAATAGCAAAGCAAGGTGGAAAAGGAAACAAATAAATATACTATCTGATCAGTTAAACACCTAACTTAAATTTGCACATGCTGTTTACCTTGTGGAATTTCAGGAAATTCGTCACTAATTTAGATAGTTTCTTCATTGTGACATCTACTCTTGTCTTTTTCTTATCAGCAGCAGTTTTCATCACTGCAATACAAAGCTGTAGAGGCTCATCTGTTAGCAGGATACATATGATTTGTTGGATACTTAAATCTTGCATAACTGATTGTCAACCTCCTATTTGGAATCTTGCTGGAATATGATGCACTTTTATTAAGTTATTAATTTAGTTGATTCAGGGAAGAATCATGAAGATGACTTCAGGATGCCTTTCTGTGCAAATGTATTTGCTCCCACTGGAGCAAAGATTTGAAGTATTTGCTCCAAGACATGAACCATGCAAGTAACATAAAAGTGGACTGTAAAAACTTCAATAAGTATATAAAAGAAAAGATTAGTGAAGACAAATGTACCATAGAATCCCTATAGTGCAGAAGAGGCCATTCGGTCCATCGGGTCTGCACCGACTCTCTTGACAGAGTATTTTACCCAGGCGTGCTCTCTCCTGCCCTATCCCTGTAACCCAAACATTTACCATGGTAATCCATCTAACCTATACATCTTGGAACACTAAGGAACAAATTTAGCACGGCCGATCCACCTAACCTGCACATCTTTGGACCGTGGGAAGAAACCGGAGCATCCGGAGGGAAACCCACACAGACACTGGGAGAACGTGTAAACTCTACACAGACACTCCCAAGGCTGGAATTGAACCCAGGTCCTTGGCGCTGTGAGGCAGCAGTGCTAACCACTGTGTCACTGTGCCACCTGTATAGTCTGAAACAGGAGAATTTGTAATAGAGAACAAGGAAATGGCAGAACAATTAAATTACATTTTTAGTTCTGTCTCATGGAGGAAGACTCACACAACTTCCCAAAAATGCTAAGGAATCAAGGGTCTAGTGAGAAGGAAGAATTGAAGAAAATTAGCATTACCAGGAAAATAGTGTTGGAGAAATTAATGGGACTGAAAGCTGATAAATTGCTAGGGCCTGATGATCTACATCCCAGGATACTAAAAGGAGGTGGCCATGGAAATAGTGAATGTATTAGTTGTCATCTTCCAAAATTCTGTAGATTCTGGAACAGTCCCAGTAGATTGGAGAGTGGCAAATGTAACCCTGCTATTTAAAAAAGGAAGGAGAGAAAACACATGAATTCCAGACCGGTTAGCCTAATGTAAGTAGTAGGGAAAATGCTAGAGTCTATTATAAAGGAGGCAATTACGGGACACTTAGGAAATATCAGTGTGATTAGACAAAGTCAACATGGATTTATGAAAGGAAAATCATGTTTGACAAACTTATTGGAGTTTTTTGGAGATGTAACTAGCTGAATAGAGGGTGAGCCAGTGGACGACATTTTTTGCCAGAGCAGGAGAAATATGGGATTAGCTCATTAAAAGCAGTTCATGATGTGTTGATTAACCTTTGTACTACACAGTTAGATGACAGTTGCTTTGGTTTTAAAAAACAAATCAGATCTTTCATGGGATGTGAGCTTTACTGGCCAAGGCCAGCATTTGTTACCTATCCCTAATTACCTTTCAACCATGGATGGGGTGTAGGGTATTTGGATTTTCAGAGGTTTTGATAAAGTACCACAGATGTTAGTGTGCAAAATTAAAGCACATGGAATTGTGGTAAATATGTTGACATGGATTGAGAATTTGTGCGTAGATAGGAAACCAAGGAGTAGGAATAAATGTGCCCTTTTCGAAGTGGCAGGCAGTGACTAGTACGGCCCTACAGGGATCAGTGCTTGGGCCCCAGCTACTCACAATATACATCAATGTTTTGGATGAGGGAACCAAAAATAATGTCTCCAAGTTTACTGGTGATCCGAAACTTGGTGGAAAGATGAATAGTGAGGAGGATGTTAAGAGGCTTCAGGGTGATCTAGACAAGTTGAGTGAGTGGGCAAAAGCGTGGTATAATGTGGATAAATATGAAGTTATCTACTTTGGATGGAGAAACAGAATGACTATTATTTGAAAGGTGATAGATTGGAAAAAGCTGATGTATAATGTGACCTGGGTGTCCTGGTATGCCATTCGCTGAAAGCAAGCATGCAAATACAGCAAGCAGTTAGGAAGGCAAATGGTATTTTGGCCTTCATTGTGAGAGGACTTGGGTATAGGAGCAATGATGTTTTACTGCAGCTTTACATGGCCTTGGTAAGGCCAAACCTGGAGTATTGTGTGCAATTTTGGTTTCCTTATCCAAGAAAGGATATGCTTCCATAGAGTGCAGCAAAGGTTCACCAGACTGATTCCTGTGATGGAAGGATTGCTATATGAGGAGAGATTGGATCATCTGAACCTGTGGTCACTGGAATTTAGAAGAATAGGAGTGGATCAAATTGGAATGTATAAAATTCTCTCAGAAGCGGGCACACTGGATGCAGGGATATTGTCTCCCCTGGATGGAGGGTCCAGAACAAGTGGTCACAATCTCAGGATACAGGGTAGTTCAATTAGGACTGAGAAGAGTAGAAACGTCTTCACTCAGAGGCTAGTGAACCTGTGGAATTCCCTACCGCAAGGCATTTGAACTTTTTAGAAACTACTTGTGATTATTTACTGCCCTCAGTTTCTTCCAAATTCAGTTTCCTATTTAAATTCTTTGCTATGTTAGAAAGATCAGACCTGATGGAATGAGAAAAGCTCTGCATGAAAACCTTTATCAAATTGAATGTTGGACTTGACTGCAGACATTTTAAAACCAATTATGCTAATGTTACAAGTATGCTGTTAGGTTTGTAATATAAATCAATGCTGGAAAAGCTCATGTCTGGCAGGAGCTGTGGAGCGAGAGAAAGCGTTAATGTTTCGAGTCCTTATGACTCTTAAGTTTTTCCAGCATTTTCAGTTTTTATTTCAGATTTTCAGCATCCGCAGTATTTTGCTTTTATTTAGCCATTAATGTGTCTGTCTTATTTTTCTTTACAGGTTACTTATCATGCTGTCGTTTTCTGGATGACAACCAGATTGTTACAAGCTCAGGAGATACAAGTTGGTAAGTTAGAAAGTCTGTCCCCAGCTGTTTGAATGCTCTGTTCCACTGCCCTGCTCTTTCTCTATAGCCCAGTAAATATTTTCCCTCCCAAGTATTTATACATTTCACTTTTGAAAGTTATAATTGAACCTGCTTCCTCTACCCTTTCAGGACATGCATCCGTATCATTAAAGGAATGCCAGATAATTTTTTCCTTCATCTCCCAGAATCTGGTTCTGTTGTAAATTACCTTAAATCCATGTCATTTGATTACTGACCTTCATTCCTCAGGAAGTGGTTTGTCATCCTCTTTGGACAGACCCTCAGAACTGAGGATGACTTTCTTCCACTCTGGGATTGTGGCTCCTGAGGTGACTAAAAAGTCCAAAGCTGGATCCGCGCACACTGCCACAGGTGGCTCAGATGGTGTTTGATGAGTTGGGTGGGATACTCAGATTTTGGTATGCTCCTTCTGCTATTTATGCTTGGCATCCATCTGGATGGATTTTCATCCATCCATCCTGGTTGGAGACCTTTGAAACATTCGTGGATGATGCTTCTTCAGTTTGGGCCGTCTTGAGCAAGAGCTTCCTGAAATCAGTGGGAATATTGCATTCTTCAGGGAGGCTTTTGAGGACGTCCCTGAAATGTTTCCTCTGCCCTCTTGGTAACCACTTGCTGTGATGAAGCTTGGAGTAGAAAGCTTGTTTTGGGAGTTTTGTGTCAGCATGCAGATGATGTGGCCCACCCAACATAGCTGGTTAACAATGATGAGTGCCTTGATACTGGAATGTTGGCCTGAGAGAGAGCAGTTATATTGGAGTGCCAATCCTGCCATTGAGTTTGCAGGATGCGGTGACCTCGAGTGGTGATATTTCTGCAGGGATTTAAGGTGTCTGCTGTATGTTGTTCATGTCTTTGATAAATACAGGAGGGCAGGTGGCACTGCAGTCCTGTCGAGCGTGAGCTTGCTGTGCTGGGTTTGAGGTCCTTGTCATCAAACACACTTTTCCTCTGACAGCCAAAGACTGCACTGACATACTGGAGACAATGTTGAGTTTCATCATGTCAACCCTTGCTTAGAGAAGGCTCCTGAAACATGAGAAATGATCTAGATTGTCCAATGGTTGTTTACTAGATTGATACCTGGAATGAGCATGTTGTCTTATGAGGAAAGGTTGGGCAGATTGGCTAGTTTCCACTGGAGTGTAGAAAAGTGAGGGGTGATGATTGAAGACCTGAATGGTCTTTACAAAGTGGACATGGAAAGGATATTTCCTTTTGTGGTTGAGTCGAGAGCTAGGGGGCATTATTTTAAAATTAGGGGTTGCCCTTTGAGGACAGAGATGAGGAGAAATTTTTTCTGAGTGTTGTGCAACTTTGGAACCCTCTCTTAAAAGGCAGTGGAAGCGGAGTCACTGAATATTTTTAAGGCAAATGTAGATAGATTCTTGTTAGGCAAGGGAATCATAGGTTATGAGGGATAGATGAAGATGTGGAACTCAACACAAATGATCTTATTGAATGGTGGAGCAGGCTTAAGGGGTCGAATGACCTATTTTTGTTCCTATTTTGTATATTTCGGATGAACACATTTTAATCTATTCCCACTAAAACCATTAAGAACAGAAAGATACTCTACCCTACAAATAGTTAATTAAATCAATTTATAGGTTTTGTTTAAAATTATCATAAGTTTTAAACTACTTTTAACCATCAAGTTGCTTTTTTAAAAATCTAATGGTATTGTGGCAAGTAAGACAGCATACAGATACACAAACTTGAGACTGTCTTGACTGCCCATTGTTTCATCGCAGAAATTTAAACCAAACTATTTAATTTAAAATGTGGTTAAAGAATAAAATCCATAGATGTTACAGGCCGACAACAAACTCTAAAATTAGTAAAATTATCAAAATTTTACACCAGAGTTACCAAAAGCAATGAAGGGGTTGAGATGATCACTGTTGCATAAGTGTCAAATCGATGGTCTTTCTGACAGTGAGTCAAATCAGATGCTGAGTTGCAAACAGCCTGGTTCAACCTGAGGCAGTGGCATGGGAGGTGGATACACTTGATAGCAACAGACTTTGTGACGGGGCCAAAGAGAAGGCAAGAAAGATCAAATATGGGGCAGTTGCTTGCTGAGATAGAAAAGTCAAGGGTGGTATTTTGAGGAGAGAATGATGGTACCCAAGGGAGAACCTTTTACTATATCAGCTAATATGGAAGTCAGGAAGAGATGTTGGATGCTTAGCAATCTACTGGTAATGGGAGTTGAACCTCAATTTGAACTCGGAGAGGGCATGCGAGGCTATCTGAGATAAACTAGCGAAAGATGCAACTTTAGAGCTAGGCAGCCAGCATTCCACTCCAAAATCTTCTGAGACATCCATTGGAGCAACCTGGAATAATACTCCTGATTTTCCTCCTTTCCACCCATTTGTTAAACCAGTGATTTTGTTATTGTATAGAAAGCTTGCCCCTTGAAAATAACTTCTCATTTCATAGTAATTGTAAAAGTATTAATGTGCATTTTTTGTATTTACAGTGCTTTATGGGACATTGAAACAGGCCATCAAACTACCATGTTTACAGGACATACTGGGGACGTCATGAGTCTCACGCTTAGTCCTGACATGAGAATTTTTGTTTCTGGTGCTTGTGATGCTTCTGCCAAACTCTGGGATATTAGAGACGGAATGTGCAGACAGTCATTCACTGGACATGTGTCTGATATTAATGCAGTTTGTGTAAGTATACTGTTGGTCGTCTCAATAAGATAAAAGTGAAGGGTAGAATTCCAGGTGGTAATGGATACATGACAACTTTTATGTCTATCGAATAATTTATAGAAATAGATGTATCAATTTTTGTACTTTGAGTTGGTGAAGTCAAGAACTTCCACTTGAAATGTTAGTGATTGTTTTAAACCAATTTGTGCATGCCCTATGTTGCATACCTAACCTCAGTTGGAGTATTGTGTCCAATTCTGAGCACCACACTTTAGCAAGGAAGCAAAGGCATTAGACAGGGTGCCAAAATAACATTACAAGAATGAGTCCAGGGATGAGAGACTTCAGTTATGAGGATACATGGAGTAGTTGGGGCTGTTCTCTTGATGAAGAGAATATTACGAGATTTGATAGAGATGCTCAAAACCCTGAGAGGTCTGGACAGAGTAGCTAGGGACAAATTACTCCCATTAGTGTAATGATTGAGAAGCAGAAGAAATCAATTTAAGATGAATGGCAAAAGAATAAACAGTGACATGAAAAGCTGGTTTAGGCATTGAGAGTTTAGTATCAAGAATCTACTGCCTGAGAGTGTGCTGGAGGCAGATTCAATTATGGCTTTCAAAGGGGATTTGGATGGGATCTGAATAGAAAAGAATTGCTGGGTCACGGAAAAGGTGGGATTGAGAGTAGTTGGGTTGCTCTTGCAGAGAGCTGGCATGGACACAACACAACAAACGGCTGTCTCCAGGGCTGTTAACTATTCTGTGCTTTCTGATTCTTCACAGTTTCATTATAAAAGCTAATACATTGTCATTTTAGTATCATTTTATATCTACTTTTGCAATTATTCTATTTAAAGTGGGTAAATTTGGCAAATTATAGATATTGTATTCTGTTTCAACAGTTCTTCCCTAATGGAAATGCATTTGCCACTGGGTCAGATGATGCCACTTGTAGATTGTTTGACCTCCGAGCAGACCAGGAGCTGATGATGTATTCCCATGATAACATTATTTGTGGGATTACATCAGTTGCATTTTCCAAAAGTGGGCGCCTCCTCCTTGCAGGGTATGATGACTTTAATTGCAATGTGTGGGACTCTTTGAAGGGAGATCGTGCAGGTCAGTAAAACTATGCATGTTTTTCTTTCGCACAATTTATTACAAGCATGATTTTACATACTAAAATAAAATTGATCTGTAAGCTCTTGCATGACTTCAATGACTCTCATATGGTTAAATATTTTGACCTTTAATGTTGAGTTGTCGGTGACTGTTTTGAATATTTTTTAATCCATCTGGGAAGCTTTATTATGTTAAGTGTGTTCTATAAATGCAAGTTGTTGTTGTCAATTACCCTCTAGCAGAATTGCAATTGTTGTGGGAGATGGACACTGACAATTTACATTTGTCACCTAATGTATTTTTTTTCGGTCTTGCAAAGGGTGTTTTAATGATCTCATTAGTAAGAACAGGCCAAGTATAAAACAACAGGCTGATTCCAGATAATAAATGATCAGAGTAACATTTACATGGAGTGGCTAATCTGACGTGAGCAATGAAAGGTTTGTTTTATGTTGATGCTACTTGTAGGAGAGAAGTTGAAGTGTTCCTATGCCAAACGGGGTAGTAGCCTTGTGTATTACACCATCTTTGTAGTCATTACTTCTGACATTGAAAGCAATTTGTTTCCATTTATCTCATTTTCTTGGGTTCTTTCCTTCAGCCTATTTAACTTTTTTATTATCTTACACTGGCATTCCTAAACTAGAGCTTGTGGCCATTAACTGATGCACAAAGCCCTGATAATTGGTATTCCTGATATTTGCTCCTGAAGGAAGCGTCAATAAAAATATGTAACTTTGATTGGCATGTCTTTGTTTCTAATTGGACACCTTGTAAAGCTGCAGTGGGAAATGCTTATATAGTGTTCTACAAATGCAACAGTTGTATACCATTGCAGGTAGTACTTTTTTTCAGAAGTTCTGTGAATCCATAGAATCCCTGCAGTGCAGAAGGAGGCCATTTGGCCCATCGAATCATCGACTTTCTGAAAGAGCAGCTTATTCAGCCTCACCCTATCCCCATGGTTATCTATTGGCTCACACCTGCTGTTAAATATGTGGCTCCCACAACACATTGTCACTTTGTTCTTGGTTGCATCTAGCCCCATTCATCGATCACCTCTGTACTTTTTACCCATATTGGCTCCCGGTACAGCAATACCTTGTTTTTAAAATTATCCTTTCTTTTAAATCTCTTTGGCCTCACCTCCTATTTCTGTAACTTTCTTTGCACTTTTCCCATTCTGGCCTCTTGCCCATCCCTGATTTTCTTTGCTCCACCACCTGTGGCCATGCCTTGAGCCACTAAGGCCTTGGGTTCCTCCTGAAGCATGTTAAACGTTTTATGTAAATGCAAGTTCTTGTGATTAGTTGTACTGGGCTTCTGATGCCAATTCCTAGATGTTTTCTGTCATCAGTGGACTTTTTCTAGGTATAAAGCCATCTTCAAACTTAATGTAAAGCTAGCTGTGCCTGCAGAATTTGCTAAAATGCTGTCCTGATGGAAAATATTGGATAGATTCCTCTGAATGTAGTGCACCTCTGGCTGAAGAGTGCCATAGAAATGTTTCCCTGCTCCCAAGTTGGAGAGAATTGAGTGTTAAAGTGTACAATCTTTTCCTTTAGACCAAAAGAACAATTCTGTTTGCAAGGCAGTGTAGTTGTATTTAATTGGCAACCCAAGGTTCAAATTCAAATTCTTTTATGGCAAACTGTGAAACTAATTCAGTTTGGTCATTTGAGTTGGCACCATTAAAACTGACCATGATTATTGTAAAAACCAACCTCACTGCTATCTGTTGGGAGGAGGCAGGAGGGAATTTCCCACTAGACCCAGTCTACCCACATTTAACTCCAATGACTCAGTGCCATTTGGTTTTAAGAACTGCTGTAAAACATAGCCCAGTTGACACAGTAAAGTCGTCTTGTCTGGTGCCTCTGTTGGAAAAGAGTCCACAGATTAGTCAAACAACATTGTTGTACCTGGAGTCATGTGTCTCAGCAAAAATTCCAGACTCTATGCCCATTCTTGGATGTGCCCTGTCCTACCTGGAGGATAGATTCACGGACAGGGGAGGGTGGTGGCAAAACTGTGCCCTTACAGTTGGCTGACTCTGGTATTGAGACTCAGTGGAGTTCCACTTAAAACTAATTACCAGCTACCAACTGAAAAGTTGGTTTTTAAGACTATGATTAAAAGCTCTGAGGGAAGTAAGAGCACCGAATGTATTTTAACCGAAAAACTTAATTAAAGAAGGATTAGTAGTGCAACTATTGTCAATAACCTCACCAGTTTGGTACAGGTTGCTGGGTCGAAACCTAGGAATTTATCACCTCACCGACTGAGGTTTAGGAAAGTCCATCACCACTTCTGAGCAAATAAAAACGGCCTATAGTTAGCAGAATTCTCCAAACATTTGAGCCAATAAAACTTATACAGTGGTTTGTTTCAAACATGTTCAGAGTCACCTTGGTTACATATGCTAGCACTTTTTAGAGTCAGAAATTGTAGGGTTGTCAACATCTTCCACAGCCTGAGAGTTAATGATTAAATCTGCCCAACGTGCATCATCTAACCATTTCCACAATGGATAGCGAACTTGGGTAAATTGGGTTTGAAAATAGTTGCTAGCAGAGTCAAAATCAAGTAATAGTTGTAATGCTTTTAACACTGAAGTTTTAGTGGAAATTGTTTTGTCATCTAATTTGTTTTTCTTTCTTCCCTCCAGGAGTGCTTCCTGGACATGACAATCGTGTCAGCTGTTTAGGCATTACTGATGATGGAATGGCTGTAGCAACAGGATCATG
Organism: Mustelus asterias; assembly: GCF_964213995.1. NCBI lineage: Eukaryota > Metazoa > Chordata > Chondrichthyes > Carcharhiniformes > Triakidae > Mustelus > Mustelus asterias. Next base: position 41,695,684 of record NC_135803.1, read on the forward strand.
GGACAGTTTCCTGAAAATCTGGAATTGAAGAAATGTCACCTGAATATCATCCATTGAAGCTGGGCTGCCTAAGCTGCAGTCAACAGCCATGAAATAACTTTCTTTTTACCTAGTATTTGCAGGTGACGTTTTTCTATCATTGAATACAATTGTATAACAAGGCTTCTGTAAAGTAGGCAAATCTATGAGGAAAAAACCCTGACAACTGTTAACTTTAAAAGGGGCTAGCACTTGTAACCATGGTGTCTAGGAAAATATTTCAAGCTAACCATTGTTTAGTTCTAATGGCTGAATTGTTTGGAGGGTTTTTTGCTCATTTTAAATCTGCTAATCTGTTGTTTTGTACATATGGAATGTACACATTACAGCAGCTATCATGTAACATTTGTCTATGTAAAAAAAAAGTTTTTAAAACTAAGTTTCTAGCCTGTATTTATCAGAAGTCACACTCTGAACTTAGTGATGGATAAATTGGTTGCTGTTGAGATTTTTTTTGTGAATTAACTTATTGTGAAAAATTTAACTTTGGTCATGTGTGCACACGTGAGTGATTGTTTCTTTTTTTTCTGCAGCAGTTTTTAATTATAGAAAACATTCCATCTGTATGCTTTGTTTTGTGAATGCATATGCACTGTTTAATCATGCACAGATGTACAGAAATAGGATCCATCATGTGAAATAAAATGCTGTTGTACATTTCACAAGAACAGGCAATGTTTCTCTATACCCAAGTCCCTCCCTAGCTTTATCTCACCCCCCATTCTCTGCTTTTGGTGGTAACATTTATGAAGGGTCATAAGTGCTGGCAGCATCTTGCTTGAGTTTTTGTGTGTATGTACACACCTGGGTAGTGACAGACCATATAACTGGAGTTATCATAATTCAGCCCAATTATCTCAACCAGCATCTACATATGCACTTTCCTGCAGGAATCACAAGTTCAAAATGAGGAGAGGAACATGTTTTCAGCATTACTTCCCTACAAAGCTCCACCCCAAAACAAATCAGCTAGAACAATGCGCAATTGAAGCTGGTGCCTTCCTGATACAGTGAATTTAGCTGCTGGCCTAATGGAGTTTTGCTTGTGATTAACATTCAGGATAAGTGGGGAAACAATAACTTTTTTCTCCTCCAGTGTCAGTGAGCGTGTGCATTTTTTAAACCTGAAATTTGATTACAATGTAATAAATAGCCTTTTTCTAACATGCCCAACGTGACAATTTATGTGGAAAATAGTTGTTTTTTTTAAAGTACTGAATCATTTGGAAGCATGAGTAGTTACATTTGAATATAAAGTGCATAGTTTACATGATGAAATTTGTTTTGGTTTTGCTTTAAGACCATTTGCGAAGTATTAAATTGCACAAAGGTCTTGTTGTTTTAGTATGACTTTAGAGTGTCATGACTCACCCCTCCAAATTGTTGACCAGTGTTGGTGTGATGTGTGCCTGTAAACCACATAAATCCAGTGTTTAGCTTTGTTTACATTGATGTGCCAATAACACAAGTATCTTTAGTAGCAAAGTGCATTGATTAGAAGTCAGTTTTAAAGCTTTGGGACCAATAAACACTACAAGCAAATTTATGCTGAAGTAATCACCTTTTCCCCCAGCACAGCAGCTTTGGTGAAAAAAAATATCAGTAATTTGTGCAGTTTTTTAAAGTCAGGCCAGTATTTTGCAGGTATATTTTTAAAATCATGATTGCTTTTAGACTTATTTTAATATCTTTCAATACAGTAGTGGCCCTGAAAATAGCTTCCACCTGGCAAAAATATTTTACACAGATACATTTACCTCTTAAGTAATGTACGGAGTAAAATGAGCTTGAAAGGGTTGCTATGTAATTCATTTGGACAAAAGATTAAGCATCTGGTTTAAACTTTTAGAACATTGCACAGCCTTCAATTAAAATCAATGTGCCATAAATAGTTTTAAGTATAGAACTCCAGCAGCTTGAAGTGTATATTTTTGACCTGGAGCTTTCCAAATATGTTTTTAACCTTTTAAAACTAGAATAAATTATCAGCCTTACTTTAAAACAAGTGAGTACATATGTACACTATAGTCCACATTTAGAACCAACATTAATGGCTTAAGAAAGCCAGTGTCATGCCTTTTGATTTTTGGAGTATGTAGTCTAGCAAATTGTGCTGCTGAAGATTGCTTGGTTCAACCTGTTTGGGGCATGTTGTGGTCAAGCACATGGCTTTCATATGCCCTACAGTGAATGGTGAAAATAGAGTTTGATTTGATTTAGTGTGGTTAAATTTGGATCGGTTTAACATCATAAATGCTGAAAAACTTGGGTGTTGCCCATTTTAAATATCCACCTCTGAAGTAAATGTGCACTTATGACTTGAATGCAATGCATAAACTTAAATTATTTCCTCAAATGCATTGCTTCAAGGATAGAGTAGTCTGAAGATTCAGGATGAATTGTACATTTCAGATGTAAAGCAGACCAACAATAAAATAAAAAATGCCTTGAGCCTTCCAGAGTGGATATCTAACAGTGTAAAATATGCAGAATATTCATGCAGTTTTGTGTAATTTGCTGTCAAATTCAGTATTAAAATCATTGGTCTGAGAAGTGCAAAACCAGTTATTCAGCCTGTACAATACAGAACTTTATGTAGCTGGTGTTTCAACTTTTTCTCTGGTTACAGTATTAACACCAATTTTGTAATACTGGACTGCCTTTGGATTTTGTATCAAAAGAATAGTAAGTTTTATTCTGCAGCCAATAAAACCAGCGACTTGTGCCATGTGTTTTCTCCTATGATGCTATTGTATAAAATATGAAATGATCTTCACTTGCTGTATCTTTGTTTATAGTCTGTTTTCACATTCACTTTCTTTGTATTTGTACAGTGGCTCAGTGAAACTAATGTTGCGATAAATTGATTGTAACCAATAAAAATGCTTTTAACCAAGGTTATTAAATGGCATTTTTGTGCTGACATGAAGGTCTTGTGCATTTTGCAGATATATTTTAGTAAACTTAGGATATCAAATAACTTAGTCCCATTAAATAACCTTAAGCAGTTATTTGTAAACTTAGTTTAATCCATAATTTATCTGAACCCTGACCTTTATTTACTCTTTTGTGGAAATTAGTGAGTTTACATATCAAAAGACTTCACAAACTGCAGTTTAAAAAGTGCAAGACATCTGAAGCCACGATATTTCCATAGAAAGCAGTGGGACTTTAAAGCAGCCTTGGCTTTCTTACCTCAGTAAACCTTGGGTATACACAGTAATCTGCATTCGTAACCGTAACATGATTTCTGGGCTGTGCTGCTCGTTTTACTTCCCATTGGCAGTATCACTGTAGTAGCCTACCAATGGTGAAGGACCAACTTGATTTTTTTGTAAGAAGTTACATTTTGACTTTGCTCTATTTTTTCCTACAAAATGTAGGGTGTTTGATGCAAGTCTCTACCTTTAGTGGAATCTTCCAGCTGAATTAAAGGGCTCTAGCTGAAATGTTCAATGTACAAAGCTATATATAATGTGCCAGTGTGCCATTCATTATTCAATCTAGTTCAACTATTCTGAAGACTGATGGGAAGTCATTTAGATTGTATTTTTATACTGTTTTCTTTCAGTGTCCCTTATATTTTAAGCATAAATTGTAACCATGCTGTGAAATTGAATTTGTGCCCACTAAACAGTTCCCCTATTATATATACTTTGCTATTACCAGTTTTTCTAACTTAAGTGCTCTAACCTCTGAAATATACCCATAATAAAAAAAAGTTCTTTCATCTTGGGGATAAGTGCAATCCATCTTTTTACATAAATTGTAGGTCAAGTAAACAAGTTAAACAATTCAATTTCAGTTCTGAATGGCTTTCGATACTAGAGCCCAATTAAAATCTTAATTAAATCTAGTCTATGTTTGTGTTCAGTTGCATAATGAAATTTGATGGTCTTTCACACTGATGCATAGCAGTTTGACCTATGTTGCACAAATGTGTAGTGGCAGCCTTTCATAGTGCAAATAGCATACTTTTTTCTCCTGACATCTCTTCCACCACTCTAGCTGAAATTGTTTGTGATCATTGTGCTTTCTGGTTCAGTCCTTAATTTGGAAATCACAACACACCACATCCTCAGATGATGCATGGCTTCTCGGCCTTTTGGCTAAGATCAAGTGTAGTATCGGATCTGCACTTGGTTGAGGTCATGAGGTTACGCTGAGGCTTCATATGTTTCATATGAAGCAATTTTTAAAAGCGGCATCTCGGCCTTTTGGCTAAGATGCAAATGAGCTCAAGCCTTGGAGGAGGATCCTCGCCCTTCTCCAATCAGCTTGACTCATGTAGATCAGGCCCAGGACAGGGTGGTTTAGTCGCCCGTCCTGTCTTGTCAGCCTGGATCGGAAATGTCTCAACTTGTTGAGACTCTGAATTGGATTTGATTTGATTGAATTGGAAAAGAATTTAAAAAGAGTGGCACTCCATTACTGCCCTTGGTCTTTGACAAACTAAGGCAATGTAGCTCAAATAATTTATTACCAAATTGTACAGCTGCTACAAGTTTACATACTCAAAAGAATGTAAACTTGGTTTGTCCTTCATCTGATGAATCTAGTAAAAGGGAACATATACAATAAATTTGGAGAAACCTCCATAAAGTTACAAAAAGTCATTTAACACCAAAACCCAGCTATGTACAAACACTCAAGTTTCTTTAGTAAAGCATCGTCACACCTGCCTTACATTTAATGTAAATCAATTTGAAATTCTAAACAATAAGCCATTTTACAAGGGCAGAATATAATTTGAGGTTTGCAGTTCACAAATAAAAAAGGTAGAACTTTTACAATGTAGCTGGTGGCAACCCAATCGTATAAAAAGCCATTTATATAATTTATGGTTTCTGGGGTAAGTTACAATAGATAGGAGCAGCCCCTATGGAAATTACAAATCATTCTAGTTTGGTCAGGGGAATTTGCTGATTATAACATCTCTGAATAGACTGACTTTCTCTACAGATGGAAACAAGTCTTTTGAAAATAAATTTAGATATGTGCTAGATAAAACTGTTAATTTTAAGTATCCATACAACTCAAACTTTTACTACTCCCATAATTCCGTGCAGTTACTATCTCTAATTTTATTCTTTGGTCTGAATCCAAGTGCACACCAATCTAAAGCAACCAATTTGCCAGTACTGTATTTTCACATTCTGATGCTAATAAAGAGGTCATTAAGAACTGAAAATGTAAAGGACGTCACTAAATTATTTTAAAAGTTATATGTTATCTGCTAATAACAGAACCTCTCTGCCATCAAGTGTAACAAAGCCATAATAAATTTAGTTTATATTAGCTACAGGTAAGTGGTCAAATCCAGTTTGAGGCGAGCTGAACATCACCTGAAGCTTCAATGGAGGTTTCATGATGCAAATAATACTTTAGGTCTAAGGTAGTATTACTGAATATTGTTGCAAATACATTCAACAACTGCTTTCATTATAACTTTATAATTAAATGTTCTTTTGCTCTCACATACAAATTGTATTTAGTGTACTTTAAAATTAGGATAAGGCATTTGCATCATCCTTGGGAACCCCTCACGCAATAGCCAATTTTACTCCTTACTGCTTTGCTTCTTCTTTGACTCCTGCAATAATATCCAGTCATTAGTTACATGATTAATTGGCTGAAGCCCAATTCTCACAACCTTTGCTTGTACATCAATTTATTGCTGAAATGAGACATGTTCCTGAAGCTTCTCGTCATGCACTCATCACAAAAAATGCCAAACTTCAAATGATCAACAATTTATAATACAGGAGAAAACGGGGTGCCGATTGGTTGGCAAGTTAACTCTGGCTGAGGCATTGCCATAGAGCAGCAAGGGGAAACTCTACCCGCTCCCCAAGTTTGAAAGCAATTCAAAAATCATACAAGGCTTGAATATATTTTTGTTTGCAGAGAACAAGCCCGTGCGTACAAATTCATGTTACATCTAGCGGGCGTAAATGCGACACATTGAGCTTGACTGATCATGTTAAATTGTTTGCCATTGTAACTATTTGTGCACTCAAGATTGTTCAGCAAATGCTGCCACTCACGGAATCACTTCGAACAGTAGACGTTTTGTTTTGGGTTTGAGAGCAGGCTGGACGAGCATGGCCTGTACTGGGCCAACGTGTTCCGTTGGGTTAAGCAGAGTACAAAATGAACTCATCCAACCAACACTTACACAACCTAAACAACTGTTCGATATAATTGCTATACTAACAACCAATTAAAAATAATTATTCGAGCTCATAACGTGGCTCATTCACACTTAGTAGAAGTGACATATTCATATGCAGGGACCTGTTCTCTGCAAACAAATGAATATATTCAAGCCTTGTGCCTTTTTTGAATTACCTGGGAGCTTGGGAATCTTTTAGTTCTTTGCTTTCTCCATGTTAACAATTCAGTCAATTTGTCAATCAATCAATCAGCACCCTTTTCTCCTCTAGTATAAAATGTTGTGATCATTTGAAATTTGGCATTCTTGCGTTTGTCCTGATGAAAGCAAAACGAAAGCTTTGACAACAAGTCTCTCTTTTCAGCATCTTATGTACGTCAACATTTTCTATAAGAACACAGTTTAATGGAAGTGAATCCTATCAACTTAATACTATTTTAGGTAGAGGTGAAACATCTGATCAGTAAATCATGAAGTAATTGCATGTAAATATGCATAAGTGGGAATTTCATTTAATGATTCCCTTGGGTTAGAATTTTTGTGACCAAAGGCTTAATGTGTTTTGACTAGGTAGTACATCCACAATGGTAGATGTCCATACAGCTCACCAACACATTAATTTTGTGACTAGGTAATGAACATAAAACGTCAATTTTATCATCTGATACTGAGTAAGCTATCAATATTCCTGGGTGCAGGGCCAAAGAGCTGAATTTCTTCCAAAGACGACCCAAGTTGGTAAGGAATGCATTTTCTAACCACTGAAATAATTGTCCGAGGCACAATTTGATCTCAAACAATGCTCATCAATGACTCTTCAGTATTTGTAAAAGTGATATTTGAATGCTCTGCTTAATTATGAAGCTGAATATTGAAGTTTTCTCAACATCTCAAAATACATTCAGCAATAGCCTGAAGTGGTCTTGATGAATGGTATGCATCTTTATGTATACCTGGTTAGGTTTCTGAAGGATTGAGAAAAGGGATCCCTGAAAACCATTACTGTATATAAAAGAGACTGAAAGTTTGTATTTTTCACACAGCACGATGGCAGCATTGGTGACAATCAGTGAGGCCGTGGGACAATCGTAGATTCTAAAAAAAGGTAGCAGATTTTCACTGGTTTGGCTGCAAATACTGCTTTGTAAATATGTCCAGTTCACTTTCCAGCCATGTTGCTTTGTTTCTGCAAGAAAAATGTATTGAAAATAAGTTAAAAATGATTCCATTATATCATTACATTCCAATCAAGTTTACATTACAATCCAGTCACCTTAAATCAAATAAAAATACTTTCAAATTGACTATGTTAGTTTTGTTATTATACAACAATAACAATTATATAGTTTAATTATATTCAATGTTTTATCATAATAAAACATCCCAAGGCACTGAGCCACAAACAGATCTTGGGGCAGATGATCAAAACCTTGGTCAAAGAGGTAGGCTTTAAGGTGCATCTTAAAGAAGGACAGAGATAAGAGATTTAGGAAGAGAATTCCAGAGCTTAGGGCCTGTAGCTGAAGACTGATGGAAAATTATAGCAGATCCTTTCTGAAAGTTGGTTGATTGACAAACATTGTTTTCCAACTTCCAGCATGGTTCCATCTTGGTGCATGACAACTAAATAGCGAAGGGAATTTTGAGATAAAATGTTCCAAATAAGAACAGATTCTAAAATCATATTTTAGATATGTATTAATCCAAAGTCTCAGTAACACCTCTGTAAATGCCATAATCTTAAGATCTGTAGCACATGATTTATAGCAAATATAAGGTGGAGTATTTATTTACCCAGAAGTGAAGCAAATGCACAGATAGTGGATAAATGAAGTTTGACAATTACTTCATTTTAAAAACAAAATATTTCATGCTTGATGAATGTACTGGATCTTTGTTGAATTTTGATTTATATAATCTTTGGTGGCTTTGGAAAAGGATAACAGTAATGGATAGGAAATAATACTAATTGGGAAGATGGGGGAATAACCTTATAGAATCATAGAACCCCCACGAGCAGAAGGAGGCCTTTCAACCCATCAGACTTGCACTGACTCTCCTAAAGAGCATCTAACACAGGGCCAACTACGCCCTATCTTCATAACCCCACGCATACACCATGGCTAATCCACCTAACCTGCACATCTTTGGACTGTGGGAGGAAACCCACACTGACACAGGAAGAATGTGCAAACTCCACACAGTCACCCAAGATTGGAATCAAACCTGGGTCCCTGGCACTGAGGCAGTAGTGCTAACCAGGAAAGTAGCTGTGTCCAGTCAAGAGAGGAGGAAGTTTCAGTGCCTTGAATAGATAATTACCTAGATAACACAGTCCTTGCTCTCTGAAGACCAATTAAGTTTCATTGGCTTTGAGAAAATTATATGCTTTTCACATACATGAAAATGCTGTGTTAACATTATTAAGGTGTGCTGAACATGGTCTCATACAGGACCTCTGCCCTACTGTCAGATCATGTTTATGTGAAACTAAATGAAAACTGATTAATCATCGGCTTCTAGCACCCAATTCCCCCAAATTGTGGAGGATATGTATAATTTGAAGAATGAAGGTAACACTTGTGTATACTGTATAAAAACCCCAGAAAATCGCTCTGGATTTTGTGCATTCAATCTATTTTGAAATTTGTACAGCTAGTTTATGTTGTTGGGACAAGTCTCCAGTGCATGGACCTTACAATTTGAATTGATTTGATTTATTATTGTCACATGTATTAACATAGTGAAAAGTATTGTTTCTTGCACGCTATACAGACAAAACATACCGTTCATAGAGAAGGAAACGAGAGAGTACAGAATGTAGAGTTACAGTCATAGCTGGGGTGTAGAGAACAATCAATGCAAGGTAAGTCCATTCAAAAGTCTGACAGCAGCAGGGAAGAAGCTGTTCTTGAGTCGGTTGGTACGTGACCTCAGACTTTTGTATCTTTTCCCCGAAGGAAGAAGGTGGAAGAGAGAATGTCCAGGGTGCATGGGGTCCTTAATTATGCTGGCTGCTTTGCCAAGGCAGTGGGAAGTGTAGACAGAGTCAATGGATGGGAAGCATGATGAACCAGGTGAAAATGATTTGCAATTTGTGAAAGATTGAGAGGAAGGGTTTTCCTGCCCACAATGGAGCAAGTATGCCAAGATTTTGAGCAACTCCAGCATAAAATGTCTTCGAATTCAATGTGCTGGTCTAATAAAAACCTGCCTAGAATATATAAAAGCAAAATATGGCAGATGCTGGAATTTGAAACAAAAACAGAAAATGCTGGAAAATCTCAGCAGGTCTGACAGCATCTGTGGGGAGAGAATAGAGCCAACCTTTTGAGGCTAGATGACCATCAGGGCTCTGACAAAGGATCATCTAGACTTGAAATGTTGGCTCTATTTTCTGCCTAGAATATATTCCTTATTGCCTTTAGATTAACGGGAAGGACAGTTCAGAATCATGGGACTCCAATCATGGGTTTGGTCTACTTTGCGAAATACAGATTCTTAAAACTCAAAGATAGTAAATTGGACAAAGTGCTTTGAAACACCAAGGCAGATTCATTAGGGTTTCAGGTTTGCAACTTTTAAGAAGCATTACATGGATACCTGAGAGGGAAGCTCTAACATTCTAAATGGGAACTGTGTCTATGCAGTTAATAGGTTATTTACTATCCAGAGGGAGACTGGAGTTATTGTCCCAAGCTCCTTATGAAGTACTTTTTTGGATTAAAAAATTCATTCATGGGACGTGGGCATGCCTTTGATGGTGAGTGCGCTGCCTTCTTGAACCATTGCAGTCCATTTGGTATAGGTACACCAAAGTGCAGTTAGGGAGGGAGTTCCAGGAATTTGACTCAGCATCGGTGTACGAGTGCCATATATTTCCAAGTCAGGTTGGTGGGTAGCTTGGTGGGGAAATTGCAGATGGTGGTGTTCCCATTTGTCTGCTGCCTTGTCCCTCTAGATGGCAATGGTTGTAGGTTTGGAAGTGCCGTCTAAGAAAGCTTGGTAAGTGCATCTTGTAGTTTAATCAGAATAGCTTCAACAGCCCATTCTCAGTGAGAACAACAGGTTTCTAACTTCAAAAATCCTCATACAAGGGAGATTTCTCTCAGATCAATTAATACTGCCTTGGCTAGACGGAGCTAATTTACGCTTGGTTTAAATGATATTCAACCAAGACAAAGCTCCAAGCAGTATTTCTGGTTCCTCAGATCACCAATATACATTCTAGAAACATAGAATATAAGAGCAGGAGTATGCCCAATCAGGGAACCTCACCTGTAGATAAATACGGGAGTGTCAGGTCCACTGACACTCCTGGTACTGACTTTTTACCTGAAGCACTCTCAGAGTGGAAGAGAGTTTGTAAATAAAGGGAGTCTGGAGAAGGGACACCGGTCTCGGAGGAGTTATTTCATAAACCAAGTGATTTTCACCAGAAAGCAAATTAAGCTAGCCTTTATTCTAATAATGTGTGCGCTTATTACTGGATCTGCCATTCCATTTTAATTAGGATCAACCATTTGTTATCCAGGAATTATTGTAGATTTTCGAGAGCTTTTGGATTAGTTCGGCTTTTAGCAAAGGAACATTGTAATCATTTAGTGCTAAAAACATGGGTTGCATGGTGGTTAGCGGTGCTGCTTCACAGCGCCATGGACCAGGGTTCAATTCCCGGCTTGGGCACTGTCTGTGTGGAGTCTGCACATTCTCCCTTTGTCTGAATGGGTTTCCTCCGGGTGCTCCGGTTTCCTCCCACAGTCCGAAAGATGTGTTGGTTAGGTGCATTGGGCATGCTAAATTCTCCCTCAGTGTACCTGAATAGGCGCCGGAGTGTGGCGACGAGGAGATTTTCACAGTAACTTCGTTGCAGTGTTAATGTAAGCCTACTTGTGACTAATAAATAAACTTTAAAGAATTGAGATAGAGATCGACCTTGTGTGTTCAAAATTGTTTAGCTGTATAATAATTTCAGAAATTAAAAAGTACAAGGAAAATATCAATACCTCAATAGCTTTGATCGGTTTTGTGTGGACTCTAGGAGTTCAATCTTTTTGTTAAGGGTGGAGACCGCTTCTTCTAAGTTTTTCTCAGTAACATCTACCTGTTGGCATAGTCGTGCAAAGGTACTGGTCATTTCCCTGAGAGAAAGAACAAACACAATTTCATTCATCTATTCAGAAACAAAACTTGTTAACTGCAACATCTAGATATATGTATAGTGAATGTATTATTTATTTTGTCCACATTTTAAAATATTATTTTTTGCAACTCCTCAAACTTGGCTGGTATATAATAAATTATGCCAAAGTTGCATTTATTGTTTTGCAACTCCTCAAGAAATGTCAAAGTGCTTCACAGCCAATGAATTTATTGCTTTTTAAAATGCAATCAGCGTTGTAACATATGGAAAAACAGCAACTAATTTGAACAAGGTGCGACAACTGCAATGAGAAAAATGACCTGTTAATCCGTGTTTGTTGCTGTTAATTGAGGAATAAATGTTGGTGCCCGAGTGTGAGTGCGCCACAAAAACACAACAATTTTGAAATTCGGTGTACCCCCGCTGGACAGCAGAGTACACTTCATGTACACACTGCACTGAGCAGGTCGGGGCAGGGAGCAACATCAGGGCCATGATGTCATCTAAATAAAAAAAGGGTTTATATTTGTAGTTAAGCACAACCTGTCAACTTGTGTAGCACAAATCCATAAAAATGTTTACTTCCACGCACTTACTGCAACAAATTAAGATTGCCCAAGATAAATTATAAAGCCACATTAAGTAACTAAAAATAAAGATCTGTGAAGTAATAAAAAAGCACCATCAGGAGAAATACCAAAAACTGCTGTTTATCAAATAGAATTGTTCTTTAACCCAAATCTAGATTAAATGGGAGCAGTTTTTGCAAAAAAATAAAAATAACATCTACCCACTATTAATTTAGGTGACAATTGATCAATTAAACTTGCCTCAAGGTCATGTGTTCAAAGAGCCCTGAATGATGATTTTCACTGAACTTACAACACAAATCTCTGTTTTACTTAAAATTTAGATTTTGGAAAATGACCCAACAGAACCATTGAACATAGAAAAATGATGTACAAGAAAAGACAGCTGGCTCATTGAGTTTATTAAATAGTCATGTTGCTTTCAGACATCATGGGCAGGATTTTCTGGCCTCGCTCGCCCCAAAGCTGGAAAATCCCGCCTGTAGTCAACAGACCATTGCATTGTCTGCGTCCTGCCTGCTATGATTCCTGTGGTAGGCGGGATGGGAAAATTCTGCCCTCTGACTCCAATGCTCCCAACCCACCAGCAGCAAAGTAGGAAAGAGGAAAAAAACTTTGGGAAATTCCTCTCTAGTCCCAAAAGCAATGTAAGGCCATGTGAAAGGTACTTACTGGTGGACTTGATGGCTACAATTTGCACTTGTAAAACTAACAACCATCTGTAACTTCTCTGTAGCATAGTCCACAAACTGGCGCTTGAAAGATCTCTCCTTTGCCTTTGTTGTCCATGTTAAACGTTCATACATGTACAATATACTGTAGAGACTAAGAGCAACAGCTATTAGTCTCCAGCCCACAGCTCTGAAAATCTATGGTAAGAATGAGAAAACATTAATTTAAAATTACACTATATAAAAAAACTACTGCAAATCTGGTAATGTGCACTTTCACCCAGAAATGACAGGGAGAGATTTGGATTTTGTCTGCCTATGTAAGGTAAAAATTGGGGGGTATAACCCATGTTATTTCATTATAGTTTAACTTTTCATTTAATATTTCTGCTGCTCTTTCAATTATTCATCTCTTTAATCACTACCTTGAATTAAGCAACTCTTTCTTGGACTGTTAAAGTATAAATGGAGACAGAAATATCAGATATATTTATAGGGTAGCTGCAACCATAATATTCCTAAACTTAATTATTACAGCAGTAATAGAGAAAATGTTCATCACAATTAGCCACCAATTGAAGAAAAAAGTCACCAGGCCAATCTTGGAGCTCAAACTATTTTTCATTTCAATTCTATCCTACCCTCAGAGACTTCGTAGAGGGGAAGTCTTACAAACTGTAAAATTTAGCTAGGGTAACTATTCCCACATGACTCTCGTGCATCTCTGAGCATCTTGTGACTTTGCTGGCATATATAGATGCTCAAGTACCCAATGCCCGGCTTTCTTGTAGGTAATATGGACGTAATGACGTTGTCCTACGAGGAAAGATTGAGCAGGTTGGGCCTATATACATTAGAGCTTAGAAGAATGAGAAATTATGTTTATGAAACATATGTAATTCTGAGGGGGATTGACAGGGTGAATGCGGAGAGTCCATTTCCCCTTGTGGGGAATCTAGAACTGGAAACACAATTTAAGATGTAGATTAGGAGGAATGTCTTCTCTCAGAAAGAAATGGAGGCTGAGTCAGACAGATTTTTCATCAACAACGATGCGGGCAGGCAGGAAAGTGGAGTTAAGACCTCAATCAGATCCATTATGCCATATTCTTACTGAATGGTGGAACAGGCTTGATGGGCCAAATGGAATACACTTGCTCATAACTCCTATGATTTTATAAAGAAGCAAACCAGTTATAAAGTTAACATATACCAAGATAAGTTGTGCAAATAAACTAGAATAACAATTACGTACAAGTGATGTGTTTGAATGGTACGATATAGGAGGCCATTCGGCTCATCATGCCTGTGCCCATCATGGTAGTTTGTTCTAATTTATGATGCTATGTAATTTCAGGGACTATTCAAATACTTGCCACTCCTCCAACAATGACAACACCCACTGAAGTCCGTGACGTCAGAGAAGCCAATCCAGTAACTAAGGAGATCATCAATTCTTCTTGTGCCACATTCTCGTCAGCTAGTGCAGGTATATTTGTCACAGGTGTTGTGGGTAAAGGTCGAGGAATCTATAGTATGAGAATACGCAAGTGTGTAAATTTGCATTGTATATTAAATGCAAAAAATAGTAACAGGAACAGCAGTAGACTATTTAGCTCCTTGCACCTGTTCCATTGTTATTTAATGAATCATAGAAGGCTTACAGCACAGAAGGTTGCATTCGGTCAGTCATGTCTATGCTGGCTATCTGTAAAATCTATTCAGTTAGTTTCACTCCCTGCGTTTTTCCCCTATCCTGGAACAGGGCAGATATGCGACCTAACTCCATATACCCACTTTTACCCCATATCCCTTAATACCTTAATGACATATCTATCAATCTCAGATTTCAAATTAACAACTGGCCTTGTATGAAATTATATTTGTGGAATAGACTTCCAAATTTCTAAAACTTTGTGCAGAAGTGTTTCGCAAATTTACTCTTAAAAGGTCTGACTTTAATTTTTAGATTATTCCCCACAGCCCCAATACTAATCTCTCCAAGTAATGTTTATCTTTATCTACCGCCCTATCAGTTCCCCTTAATATCTTGAAATTTAGATCAATCAGTTTGTATAACTCCATGTAATTTAACCTGAGGAGTCCATGTATCATTCTGGTAAATATACTGCACTCCCTCCAAGGCCTTTATGTCCTTCCTAGAACTCTCTCCTTTCCCAGACCTGCTCACAGTACTCCAGATCTGGTCTAACCAAATATATATATCCCCTTGTAGTCTAGTCCTCAAGATATTAACAGCAGCATTCCATTAGTCTGTTTGATTATTTTCTCCACCTGTTTATGCCATGCAAACAAACCTCAAGTCTCTTTGTAAATCGACTGTTGCTAGCATTTCACCATTTAAATGTATCCAATTCCATCTTTCATTAGGTACAGTAAGTCCTCACTTAAAGTCCAGCTCTTGACTTCATTACAGCCATGGTTCAAACACGAACAAAAGAACTGAACTCAAAGTGAGGAGAGAATGACTGTCCTTGACATCAAGACTACTAATCATCCAAGTGTGGCATCAAGAAGCAAAACTGGAGTTAATGGGAGGAAGGAAGCGAATGTACTAGTCATATTTGCAGGCGACACTAAAATAGGCAGAAAGGCAAGTTACAGCAGGGGTACAGTTTACAAAGAGATACTGATTTTGGCAAATGGAATATAACGTGGGAAAATGTGAAGTTGTTTATTTTGGAAGGGAGAACAAAAGAACAGTATTATTTAAATGGAGAAGATTTTTAGGGATAGGGTTTACTCACATTTGGAAAAATATGGACTGATTAGGGAAGCTCACGTCTCACAAACTTGGTTTAGTTTTTTGAGAAAGTGACAAAGATGATTGATGAGGGCAAGGTAATGGATGTTGTCTACATGCATTTTAGCAAGGCCTTTGACAAGGTCCCTGATGGCAGGCTGGTACAGAAGGTGAAGTCACATGAGATCCATGGTGAGCTGGTAAGATGGATACAGAACTGGCTTGGTCATAGAAGACAGAGAGAAGTAGTGGAAAGGTGTTTTTTCTTCTGGGGATCTATGACCAGTGGTGTTCTGCAGGGATCAGTGCTGGGACCTCTGTTGTTTGTAATATATAAATAAATGATTTGGAGGAGAATGTAGGTGGTCTGATTAGTAAGTTTGTGGACAATACAAAGATTGGGGGAGCTGCCGTTAGCGAAGAGGATTGCTAGAGGATACAGCATGATATAGATAGCCTGGAGACTTGGGCGGAAAATGACAGATGGAATTTAATCCAGACAAATATGTGATGTATTACGAAAGGTCTAATGCAGGAGGGAATAATACAGTAAATGGAAGAACCCATAGAAGCATTAACATACGGAAGGATCTAGGCGTACAGGTCCACAGCTCCCTGAAAGTGGCAACACAAGTGGATAATGTGGTCAAGAAGGCATATGTCATGCTTGCCTTCATCAGTTGGGCACAGAGTATAAAAATTAGCAAATCATGTTGCAGCTGCATAGAACTTTAGATAGGTCACATTTGGAATATTGTGCACAGTTCTGGTCACCACACTACCAGAAGGATGTGGAAATTCTGGAGAGGGTACAGAAAATGTTTATCAGGATGTTGCCTGGTTTGGAGGGTATTAGCTATGAAACAAGATGGGACAAACTTGGTTTGTTTTCACTTGAACGTCAGAGGCTGAGGCACGACCTGATAGAAGTTGACAAAATTATGAGAAGCATGGGTAGAATTGATAGTATTTTTCCCAGGGTAGAAATATCAAGTACTAGGGGACATAAGTTTAAGGTAAAATGGGGAAAGTTTAAAGGAGATGTGAGAGGCAGGATTTTTACTCCTAGTGGGGTA
The DNA here is from genome assembly GCF_964213995.1 of Mustelus asterias. Classification (NCBI taxonomy): domain Eukaryota; kingdom Metazoa; phylum Chordata; class Chondrichthyes; order Carcharhiniformes; family Triakidae; genus Mustelus; species Mustelus asterias. Next base: position 41,712,142 of record NC_135803.1, read on the forward strand.
AGTGCCTGGAATGTGCTGCCAGAGGAAGTGGTAGAAGCAGATACAATAGGCATCTTGAAAGATACATGAATAGGCAGGGAATAGATGGATACGGATTGTGCAGTGGCGAAAGGTCTTTAGTTTAGAAAGACGTTGTGTCGGTGCATGCTTGGTGGGCTGAAGGGCCTGGCCTGTTCCTGTGCTGTACTGTTCTTTGTAGGCACTTTTTTGAAATTGACTACTATTTGAAATCACTCCTAAATTAATTCTGCAAAATTAAACTTTTCAATGGGCTATTTAGTAAGTTATTTAAAAATATATTAAATTTACAATATATAAGATGCAGTTAGGGTACCTGAAAAGTTGGGTCTCCAAGTCCCAGTAGAGCCCTTCGGACATTTTTGGGTCCCAGGAAACGATTGACCAGTGAAGTCCAACCAAGTGAAAAATGGAATTCAACATTTTCTTGGAAATCTGCACATATCTTGTCACAATTCAGGTCATAGCTGAGGTCAAACTTATGATACGGTAGCAGAGCATTGACCTGACTCTGAACATTTAATGGAAGCAAAGGCTTGAGATTCCCTGGAAAATACATAGAATCTGATCAAGGTACTGCCCCTAAATTAAGTGCTAATTTAAACAAAAAAGTAACATTATCTTCACAGTATGATGAGTGCTCGGTATGTTCTTCATCAAGAATCTGCATACTATGCACTTTATTTCACTGTACCATTAAAAATTAAAAACCTATTTTGAGATTTGATGCATTTCCCAAAAAGTTAAAAATGCTTTCTATGATGATTCTGAACAGTAGAGACCATCAAGAAAATGACAGTCCATCTAGCTTGCTTTTTAAAAAAATCATGTTTCAAAAATTTAACTTGCGTTTACATTTCCTCAAATTCCTGTAACCTGTCAAGTCACTTTTTAATGTTTGAGCTCACTCAACATGTACTGCTTTTAAGCAACAATGTCTGTGTGAATACTTCCCTCACATTTAGATAGTGCTTTCTCTGGTTCTTCCATCCAGGTTTTACAATAAATCCCTCACACTATTCATCCCATTTTACTCATTTCATAAATGGATCTCTCCCCTTCCTTCCACCTTCCATGGGAAGAACAAAAATTTAAGGTGCCATTAAAATAGAATTTTAAATTGCCGATTTCACAACCATCATAGAACCATAATATAAACCACAAGGATTTTTTCTGGTTCTATATATTCCTATGCAACAGATATAGATGATACCAAATTAGGAGGCAGAGCATATAACTCAGAATCCATACAGTGCAGGAGGAGGATGTTGTCAGAAGGCCAGACGGTAACGAGACCATTGAGGGTGAGGTTGTATGACCGCTGGCAATCACACTCACTCTCCAAATGAGCATCTTATTGACCCGCCCTATCCCCATGCATCTTTGGACACTAAAGGGCAATTTAGCATGGCCAATCCACCTAACTCTGCACATTTTCGGACTGTGGGAGGAAACCGGAGCATCTGGAGGAAACCCATGCAGACACAGGGTGAACATGCAAACTCCACAGACAGACATCAAGGCTGGAATCAAACCCAGGTCCCTGGCGCTGTGAGGCAGCAGTGCTAACCACTGTGCCACTATGCCACCCAATCAAATGGTATTAATTTTTTAGGTAACCCTTCAACCGATGGCACATACAATTGAGTGTGAATAAGTATAAAATAATTAGCACAATGACAAAAGGAACAAGAGAATGTATTAAATGATAAAATACATTAACTGAGAAAGAGAAATAAGGGTTACAGTGGATTAGCACAGTGCTTAGTTGTGTTCAAAAATGGTTCATAGTCAAATTAGCAGAGGGATAAAAATGAAAATGAAGATAACTTATATCATTGCTGAAGTCCTGATTTTTTTGGAGTGGGGGTGTGTGAACAGTAATCAGAAAGGGGAGCAGGTGAATGTCAGAGAGAAGTGATGGCCAGAGGAGAATAAACAGTCAGGAGGGGACCAAGTGGAGTCTGTTGGCAGTGTTCTGTACTGCAGTTGCAGTGTATAAATTGGCTGCCATATTTGTTCAATAACACTAATTATATTTCAACATTAAATCACTGACAACCCAGCACTTTGATTCATTCTGAGCATGTGGCAAGGTGCAATATATAAATGCGTGTTCTTTCTTTAAATAGCTTTTTGCTTTGTTTGCACAATCATACAGAATAGCTTCAGACGTGAAAGGACATATTTAACTTCTATCTAATTAGCACATTTTTAAAAAATCAGGATATAGCCATCTCTGATTAGGTCAGCATTTATTGACTCACACTTGTTGCTCTTCAGATGGCGCTAGTGTGACTGCTGCAGTCAATGTGGTGAATACTAATAGTTGGTGGAACTTCCAGAAATTAAACCCAGCAATGATAAAAGAATGCTGATGTTTGTCCAGCTCAAGATGATGTGTGGCCTGGACAGGAATTTGGAAGTGATGTTATTTTCATGCATCTGCTCTCTTTGTTTTTCTGGGTGATAGAGGTAATTGATTTGAGATATACTGTTAAAAAGGTCTTGCCATATTACTGCAGTGAATCATGTAGATAGTACCTACTATACCCATGGTAAGCTGGTGGATATTTAGGCTAATAAATGAAAGACCAATCAAGCAGCTTATTTGTCCTGGATGGTGTTGAGTTTTGTTGAAACAACACCCATCCAAGCAAGTGGAGTGTAGTCCATCACATTTTTGACTGATACTTTGCAGGTGATGGACAGCTTTGGAGAGTTCAAAGGTAAGCCATTCTCCATTAATACATATCACATTACTATATATCAAAGTCTAAATCTGATGTTCCTAAATAATATACAGAATTGTAAGCATGAATTGCTGTAACCATAGAATTTCTACAGTGCAGAAGGAAGCCATGCGGCTCATCAAATCTACACCGACTCTGTGAAAGAGCATCTTACCCAGGACCACCTCCCTGCCCTATCCCTGTAACCCCACCCATTTACCATGGCTACTCCACATAACCTATCCATCTTTGGACACTAAGGGGCATTTTAGTATGGCCAATCCACCTAACCTGCACAACTTTGGATTGTGGGAGGAAACCAGAGCACCCGGAGGAAACCCACACACAGATACGGGGAGAATGTGCAAACTCCACACGAGCGACCACCCAAGGCTGGAATCAAACCTGAGTCCCTGGCACTGAGGCAGCAGTGCTAACCACTGTGTCACCATGCTGTGACCATAGGAACAATGTTAACAAATAAGTGCATCAATAAATGTTTCATTTGTCCCAAAACATGTTCACCTTCTTATTACTTATTTTCTTCACAAAATCTATGGAACAACCTTGATATCCAAGCTTTTCAAAAACAAATTACCGGTCACATGAACACCCTTCCTAAAGTTGCTCCTTGTTTTAACGACTGAAAATACCAGTGCAATAAAAACCTCATAATACAAGTATCTAAATCTAATGTAGTGGAAAAACAACTCCACTAGTAATTTGGTCCAGTACTACAATATCAAAACATTTTACAAAAAACAGATTTATTGTGCATAGGCCCATTTTATTTTGCAATGGAATGGCCTGGAATTTGTACTAAGAATAAGAATGATGGTATCAGCAGTCACCATTACTAAGGACTAAATCGGAGAGCATTTTCCACTATCCATGCAGTTAAATGTGGAAATCAGAAGCTGCTGTCCGAGTTCCCCAGGTCCTCCACAAGCTTCCATATAATGGTACCTCGCCAAGAGATTCCACATTTAGATACATAAAGGGTATGAAGTTACGGTATTTACTAGATAACCACTAAACATGCCACCAAAAGTTAGGGCTTGTCTATTCAAGTGTAAGTGGATTTTTAATGGCATGAAAAGTCTTAATTTCTCCTAAACAACCTCACTGGTATTGAATATTTACTGTTACAAATGTGTAGTCTTATATTTCTTTAGATTTCAATTACTGTTGGAGCATGTAGTAAGTTTTTTAAAAAATTTCTCTCTTAATCCCATATTTCTTTCCCTCTCTATTTTGTTTTTTGCACATGATTTAACATTGAATTAAATATTCTTATACACGCTCTGGTTTAGGCTGTGTGCCTCACTAAGGATTTTTCAACTTGACTGCTTTCCCAGTTCACACAGGTTCCAGATTCCCAGGGTACAGCACTGCTTTGACTATTAACCACAAATCACAGTGTAAAAGCTCAGAGAAATTCCATGGATAAGTGTAAGAGTAATAAAAAGTGAACACCACATTGCATGCCGCAGAATTTGAGCCATTGTCTATCATTTAAGTAGTGATCTTTAATGGGAAAATACCATTACAACAACAGATCTCAATGACTAGGCATGTAAGGAATAGGTCAGAGGAGTTTTTAATGCATCTGCTCTAAGTTTTGTTAAATCTGGATTTCCTAACTCAAACATGTACAGAATTGCCATCTTGGGCCCAATGACATGCACATATTTCCAATCTGGATCCTGAAATACAAGTCTGCGCTGCTTACAATTATCCCATTCCCCACGATAGTCTTTTGATGGAATTGGGACTCCTGTTTCCCTAAAATGTTGATCATATGCTTTAATGGGGGAGGTATTTGCTAATCAGCTGGATAGGCCTCAGTTTCAAAACGGACATCACATTTCTTACTTTAGAATTCAAAGGTTTAACTCAATCAAGTCTTGACTAACCTATCATTTGAAGCTGTGCTGCCTGCAATGAGGCATGGACTGCACTGGAACAACGTTCAGCCAAGTTTCTCCCTAGTCCTTCTTCAATGTGCTTATGCAGATCCTATATTGAGATGAAATATATTAAAAGTTTATGTATGGTGTTGTATAGGTTTTCTCTTCTATCAAAATGCTAAATAAAAGAGATTTTTCCTCACATTTTTATAAAACTTTAAGACTGCAGGAGAAGAATGGAATTCTCCATGAAATTCATCAACCAGTACAGAAAGGCGGCAGATTTCATCAGTCATTGCAGCAGAAACCTGAAATATCAATTTAAGATGAAAAAATTAAAGATCTGCAATAAAATCTTAGTCATAATATCTGATAGTATTCCTAGTGATAATTAAAATTAGAATCCTTATTCACAGTGCAAAGAATACAAATGGCTCCTTTCACAGATAAAATTACAATTATGGAATGCTATACAAATAATTCATCCAAATCATTCCAAATATACAATGCAGAACTGATTTAAGCAGGCAGACTTTAAAAATGTAATCCAATGTCTATGAATAAAGAGATATTAAATTACCTCAATGCACGAAGGGCAAATGAGGGCATTGAAATTTTGGGTTATTGACAACAATAAGTTTTGTTTTAGTGATTGATGTCACTGTCCTAATTAAAGGAATCTTGGGCTGCAGGGAAAACAGTGAAACACAGGAACATGTGTGAGAGAGTGGATATGGGTGGATAAGTCAAATATTAAAGAAAATAAACTATTGATGGCAAATGAATATTTTTTAATTATGAGTGCTCTCCTCAGAGCTCTTCCATTAAATGGATGTCTTGGGGGCCAAGGTGTCTTATGAAATAATCTATGAAAGAAAGCAAAAAAAAAGTCAAATAAATGATAGATAAACCATGCTAAAAATCAAAATGGCCAAAAGGAAAAGACCTGCATTTACATAGTGCCTAACCAATGTCTTAAAGCACTCCATTTTGCAATGAGTTCCTATGAAGTACCTAGTTTGTGAGCAAACTTTGTAATCAGTAAAATCCCATAGCGATAATATAACTAACTAATTAATCAATTTTTGGTGCTCTTGACTGAGAAGAATTTTGGCTGGGAAACTGGTCATAGTGTCATTGAATTTTTAATTTTAACTACCATAACCAACAGGTTCACTACTCATCTGAAGCCAACAGATCCAACCAAGCATCCCTGAGTATCAACCCTCATTTATGTGACCAAGTCCTCAGAGGGAGATTGCCTTGAATGTAAACATTCTTACTTGAACAAAAGCTCTAGCAACAGAACTAAGAGCAAAAAGTTGTCATGGCGATCCAAATCTCTCCTTAGAGAATAACTTCATCGTCCTTTGATCTACGCCTCCATTTTGTTACCAGAATTACAGTTGTTGCTTTTGCCTGAAGTTATGAATATTCAGACAAAAATAGTTTGAAGTCCTGAAAAACCTTTCTAACTGATGATAACCAATGTTCTGACAATCAATTCCAACAGCAACATGTTCGTAACCATTTGTTTTGAGAAGTTCAAAGACTTTTAATCTGCCAGAAATGAACAAGGTTGTTCCTCAATAAAGGGGTTCACTCAAATATAATCTGAAGTCATCCACTGTGGCATTCCACTACGCTTGAGAAATTCAGCAGAACAGACCCATGTCTGCATGGTGTCGACTTAAGCAGTAAGGAATTAACCCCTCAGTTGTCAATGTATTTCACTACAATGGTTCTGTCCTTCAGTGCAATATTTGTTGTAAATGCAAAGCCTTGAACCACAAAGCAACATCAACTAACTACATTGTGAGAATTGTTGTTTGGATTACGAGATTGTTGGTGGATAAATAGATCACTGGTTCATGCTCCTTAAATTGCAGTACTTCATCGCAAGCCAAATGTGCTGGTTAGCAGAAGCAATGCTTGGGTCGCAATCTTTCCCACTGAAAAATTCATTTTTTTTCTCTGTTTCCTTTGGGCCCCCACAGCTTATAGGGGATATGACTAATACCACGAACAGCCCTGTTCTCTTTCTGAAATCAGGAATTGACAGAAAATTGAAAATAATCATAAAGGCCCATAAGCAGGAACCAGGCATTACACTAACAGAACATTTAATTAGTTGAAGGCAGCATGAATGTAACCGATAGACAACAAGAGAAAAACACCTGAGAGTAGATCATGTGAAATCCCACAAGAGAAAGGTATTCCATACCGGATAAAATTATTTTGAAGAACATTAAGATCCCCCATTTGATTGCTCAACTTATTACAGTGCGATAAATGAAAAATGAAACTGGTTATACAAATTTTATAATAAAATGAAAATGCTGGAAATACTCAGCAGGTCTGGTAGCATCTGAGAAGGTTTAACGTTTCAAGTTCATGATCTCTCTAAATTTTATATACACAAATCCTATATTTTGTTTACTCTCGGTAATGGCTAACAGTAAACTGAAAACTTACTGCTAAAGGCAAGCAATTTCTATTTGGAATGGGCTACGATCCTCACCTTGGTTTCTACTTCTTCTGTTACCAGTTTAATATTTTTCTTGCAGTCCTCTGTTAGCAAGGTTAGTTGACTTCGCACAAACTCCAATTGATCTAGGTGGTCCTCTCGTTCCTCCAAGGAAAAGACTCTTGAGAGCAGAAATGGTAGGTTTAAATCCAATGTTTATATTTTGAATGTACACACTTAATTTATATGGTTTCTTTCATATTGTTAAAAGCTACCCACACTGGAGAATGTTAGATTAAGTATGGTTTACCTCATTCTTTACTTGCAAACTGTATAATCGTCAATAGCCATAATCAAGTAGGGACACCATGGGCCCTAACGTGGTAAAGTCGGGTGTGAGGCTATTAACGTGATCCGCGCCTGCGTCCGCGCAAATGGCCACTTTACCGAAACCCGTGAATGGCCGCGATCCGCTTCGCGCCCGAAATGGGCGCAACGGCGATTTAAATGTATTTACATGTATTTCAATTGAATTAATGAATTGCCCACCCAACTTTATCAGCATTTCCCCCTTTACCGCCACATTCGCCGATCCGGAATCGTGCCGAAATGAACATGCTGAATAAAAGTCTGAATTGGGCGCTCCAGCTGCTGAAGAGCGAGTTCAGTGTTTCGAACAGCTCTCTGACTCAGATCAGTGGTAGTGGGGAAAGAGGGAGGCAGGTCAGATCATTCTCTGGTTGGAGGAGGGAGGAGAGTGAGGCTCGATCGTTGTCTGGTGGTGGTGGTGGTGGTGGGTGGGTCAGATGTTCCTCTGGGGGTGGGGGGGGGAAAGAGTGAGGCCAGATCGTTCTCTTGGGGGGGGGGGGGGGGGGGGGGATGGTGAGTGAGGCCAGACCATTCTCTGGGGGGGATGAGTGAGGCCAGATCGTTCTCTTGGGGGGGGGGGCAGGGAGTCGCAATTGGTCTGGGTAGCAGGGGGTGTGGGTTGATAAGGGGGCAGTGATGTCTGTGGGGGCCATCACTCCCACTTTTTGCTCCCGGGCCACTTTCTCCGGCCTGGGAGCAATCTGACACTGGCGCGCCTTTTCAAATTTTTTTCTAACTGCGCATGTGCAGTTCAGAGCTCCGATCGTTTCGGGCGTGCTAAGCCCCGCCCACAGCGCGAATGGGACCAGTGATTTTTTTTTTCAGGCTGAGTGCGTATGGGGGCGCCTGAAAGCAGATTTCCAAGTCGGATCTGAATTACGCCCAGATTCAGCACTTAGAATGAAAATGGTAAAATCAGGCCCTACATCTTTAACTTTACTTCTTGATCCTTCCCTACTCAAATGTACATATACAATTGAGTAGGGAAGGATCAAGATGTAAAATTAAAGGGACAATGCCCTTATTTGATCATGGCTATGATAGAAGATTATACAGCTTTTATGTAAAGAATGAGGAAAACCATTCTTAATCTAGCATTCTCCATGATCAACTGGAAAAAAAATGCAGTAATCTCTTGAGAAAAAGCTTTCATCATGCACACAATTTCAACAACTGAAGAGCTGGAACAGGTTACAGAGCCAGTGAGGGAATTTGAAAACAAGTTTGCGAATTTTTGAAATTGAGGCTTTGCTGCACCAGGAGACAATATAGATCAGTGAACAAAGTGCGATGATTGAATGGGACTTGGTATGAATTAGAATACAGGTAGCAGAGCTTTGCAGGATCACAAGATTGTGTAAGATAGATGGAAGGGCTAACCAGGAGAGTTTTGGAATAGTCAAGTCTTGAGGTACCAATACATTTTTAAAAAATGGAACTAGCATACATACAATATTGCTGAATGCTCTTTTGTTGCCACAGAGGTGAATTTTCCTCTATTTCATACCTGTAGGATGTTGATTTCCCAGGCACAAAGCAAAGAATGAAGAAGCAGGCCATTCTATCTTTATGCCAGGTCTTTAAATAATTTATACTTCACATACACTTCTGGGTTATTCCCCAAGATGGGCACAGAGCCCTGTATTAAACAGGCAGGAGAATGTAAATCAAGTACTGCTGATCAAGTATGACTGATGTTAGAATGCACCCCTCATCATTTTCCTGTCTGAGATGCAAACGCTAGAACCCAGAGAAAGTAGACATTGGAAGGTGTATTCATTCCTTGCTGATTGGAAAATGAGGAGGTGGCATTGAATGTATTTGCATGTATTTCAATTGAATTAATGAACTGCCCACTATTAGCATTTCCCCCTTTACCGCCGCATTCGCCGATCTGGCATTATAAACTGAGAAACAAGTTGAATATAGAAGATTCAAAGAGGAAGTGAAAATGCAAATAGGAAGAGCAAAGATAGCAGATGAAAACAGAGTGGCAGTTAACATAAAAGGGAATCCCAAAGTCTTCTATTGACATATAAGGAAGAGTGGGGTTAGTTAGGGACCAAAAAAGAGATATATGCATTAAGGCAGGGGACACAGCCAAGGTATTAAATGAATATTTTTGCATCTATCTTTACCAATAAAGATATTGCACAGGTTATGGTGAAAGAGAAGATAATTCAGACATCTGAAGAGTTTAAAATCGATAAGGAAGATGTATTGGGTAGGCTTTCTGTGCTTAGAGTTGATAGGGCACCAAAACCAATGAGATGCATCCAACTAAGAACAAAAATTGCAAAGGCACTGGCCATAATTTTCTGATCTTCATTAGAGTCAAGTGGTGCCAGAGGATTGGAGAATCGTAAATGTTATACCCTTGTTCAAAAAAGGGTCTAAAGCCCAGCAACTACACACAAGTCAGTTTCATTTTGGTGGTGGGATAGCTTCTAAAAACAATAATTCGGGACAAGATTAATAGTCACTTGAGCAAATGAGTGTTTATTAAGGAAAATCAGCATGGATTTGCTCGGGAAAATTGAGTTTTTGAAAGAGGGCAACAAAGAGGGCTGATGAGGATAATGCTGTTGATGTGGACTACATGGACTTCCAAATGACATTAGATATAGTGCCACACAACAGACTTGTGAGCAAAGCTCTAGCTCATGGAATGCAAGGGACAGAAGCAACATGAATACGCAATTGGCTGAGTGACAGGAAACAGAGACTATTAGTTAATAGATGTTCTTTGGGCTGGAAGAAGTTCTGTAGTGGAATTCCCCAGGGGTCGTTGCTAAGACTCTTGCTCTTCTTGATATATATTAATGACCTAGACCTTGGTGTACTAGGCACAATTTCAAATTTTGCAGATGATGCGAAACTTGGAAATATTATGAACTGTGAGGAGGTAGTGTAGAACTTCAAAAGGAAAACATTGGTGGAATGGATAGAAAATTGGCAGATTAAGTTCAATGCACAGAAGTGTAAAGTGATTAATTCTGGTAGGAAGAACATAGAGTCATAGAGGTTTACAGCATTGAAACAGGCCCTTCTGCCCAGCTTGTCCACGCTGCCCTTTTTAAAAAAAAGACTAAGCTAGTCCCAATTGCCCGCACATGGCCCATATCCCTCGATAGCCATCTTACTCATGTAACTGTCGAAATGCTTTTTAAAAGACAATATTGTACCCGCCTCTACTACTACCTCTGGCAGCTTGCTCCAGACACTCACCATCCTCGGTGTGAAAAAATTACCCCTCTGGACCCTTTTGTATCTCTCCCCTCTCACCGTAAACCTATGCCCTCTATATTTAGACTCCCCTACCTTTGGGAAAAGGTATTGACTATCTAGCTGATCTATGCCCTTTATTATTTTATAGACTTCTATAAGATCACCCCTAAGTCTTCTACGCTCCAGAGAAAAAAGTCCCAGTCTATCCAGCCTCTCCTGATAACTCAAACCATCAAGTCCTGGTAGCATCCTAGTAAATCTTTTCTGCACTCTTTCTAGTTTACTAATATCCTTTCTATAATAGGGTGACCAGAACTGTACACAGTATTCCAAATGTGGCCTTTACCAATGTCTTGTATAACTTCAATAAGATGCCCCAACTCCTGTATTCAATGTTCTGACTAATGAAACCAAGCATGCCGAATGCCTTCTTCACCACTCTGTCCACCTGTGATTCCACTTTCAATGAGCTATGAACATGTACCCCTAGATCTCTTTGTTCTATAACTTACCCAAATGCCCTTCCATTAACTGCCCTGGTTCGATCTATCAAAATGTATCACCTCACATTTATCTAAATTAAACTCCATCTGCCATTCATCAACCCACTGGCCCAATTGATCAAGATCCTGTTGCAATCCGAGATAATCTTCTTCACTGTTTACTATGTTATCAATCTTGGTGTCATCTGCAAACTTACGAACCATGCCTCCTAAATTCTCATCCAAATCATTAATATAAATGACAAATAACAGTGGACCCAACACCAATCCCTGAGGCACACTGCTGGTCACAGGCCTCCAGTTTGAAAAACAACTTTCTACAACCACCCTCTGTCTTCTGTCATCAAGCCAATTTTGTATCCATTTGGCTACCTCACCCTGGATCCCGTGAGATTTAATCTTATGCAACAACCTACCATGCGGTATTGTGTCAAAGGCCTTGCTAAAGTCCATGTAGACAATATCAACTGCATTACCCTCATCTACCTCCTTGGTTACCCCTTCAAAAAACTCAATCAAATTTGTGAGACATGTTTTTCCACTCACAGAGCCATACTGACTGTCCCTGATCAGTCCTTGTCTCTCTAAATGCCTGTAGATCCTGTCTCTCAGAATACCTTCTAACAACTTACCGGCTCACCGACCTGTAGTTCCCAGGCTTTTCCCTACAGCCCTTTTTAAACAAAGGCATAACATTTTCCACCCTCCAATCTTCAGGCACCTCACCTGTGGCTGTCAATGATTCAAGTATCTCTGCTAGGGGATCTGCATTTTCCTCCCTAGCCTCCCACAATGTCCTGGGATACACTTCATCAGATCCCAGGGATTAATCTACCTTGATGCGCTTTAAGACTTCCAGCACCTCCTTCTGTGTTATATGTACACTCCTCAAGACATCACTATTTATTTCCCCACGTTCCCTAACATCCATGCCTTTCTCAACAGTAAATACTGATGAGAAATATTAATTTAGAATTTCACCCATCTCTTGTGCATCTGCACGTAGAGATGACCTTGTTCATCCTTAAGAGGCCCTCCTCTCTCCCTCGTTACTCTTTTGGCCTTTATGCAGAGGCAATATAAAATAAAGAGTACAGTTTTACAGTGGATACAGGACCTGAAGAGCCTGGGTATATATGTGCATAAGTCATTGAAGATGGTGGTACAGAGTGAGAGTGCAGTTAATAAAGCATACAGTATCCTAGACTTTATTAAGAAGGGCCTGGAGTACAAGAGCAAGGAGATTATGTTGAATGTACATAAAACACTGATTTGGCCTCAACTTGAACAGTGTGTTCAGTTCTGGGCACCACACTTTAGGAAAGATGTGAAGGCATTTGAAAGAGTACAGAAAAGGTTCACGAGAATTGTTCCAGTGATGATAAAATTAATTTACGTAGATAAATTGGAGAAGTTGTTTTTCTTGAAGAGAAGGTTGAGAGGAGACTTGATAGAGGTATTCAAAATCATGAGGGGTCAGGATAGATTGTTCCCACTGCTAGAAGGACCGATAATGAGAGGTCACAAATATAAGGTAATTGGTCAAAGAAGCAACAGAGACTTGAGGAGGAACCTTTTCATGTAGCAAATGGTTAAGATCTGGAATTAACTATCTGATAGCGTGGTGGAGGCGGGTTCAAATGAGGCATTCAACAGGGAATTGGATTATCTGTAAAGGAAGAATAAGCAGGGTTACAGAGAGAAGGTGGGGAATTGCTCATTTGAAGTGCTGGAGCAGTTACGATGGGCCAAGTGATCTCCTTTGATGTTGTAATGATTCTGTGAGGTTGGTGGAGGGATAGGAAAATTGTCTTCATTTTGTCTGACGAACAAACAGGAGGATTTCATTATTACAACAGAATCCTCTACATGATTCTAGTCTAGTAACAGTACAGTTAAAATGGAAGTACAGTTAAAATTTGTTAAAATCATTTCACACTTTAACTATCACCTCAACATATCTACTTGATGCCACAGTTAATGACAAAGTTTATACTTTATTCAAAGATTCAACTTCCCCAATTGTTGCCTTGTATGTGAATCAAGCCACTGAGGATTTATCTTACCTTTTTTCTGCTGCAACCACATTGATGGAGTCCATTATTTTTTTCACAGTGTCTATGATCTGTTTAGCTCTGATAGTGTGTTGTTCAAATTTTGTTTTCACTGCTGACTGCGAGATACACTCCTGCGAGGCCCAAGCAGGAACACATTACTGTGAACTTTATATTATTTGCATTGGATAAATATAAAGATATGCTCAGATACAGGCTTGCTGCTGGTTCTAAAGAAATATGCAGAAACTTCAAAAGAACACAAGTATAAAATAAAATTCACATTGAATAAAAATACAAAAACAGCAGCAAGGCAGTGTCTTGAATTAAGGATTTCTATTCACAGTAATGTGTTAATGAAAAGAAAATTATACACGTATAAAATAATATAAAACATATTTTAGTTTTCACTGCATAGATGGACATCAACTACGCAAGGCTTAACTGCTGTCAATGATTAAACTGCTTTTACATGTAAAGATCTGTTTAGTACAAACACAGATTGAGTTAAAGAGGCCTATTGTGTAATAACATCTGAAAATCTGGCAAAGTTTGTCACAACCTTTGGGAAAATATTAAGATAATCCTTGTCAAAAATCTAGCACTTACTTCCTATCTGCATACATACTTCCTGTTGTCATAGATTTGCCACACTTCTTCCTCATTATAATTTTCTATTTCCAAATTTAATGTATATAGTGATTGTCAATGTAAACATGTCATATTGTAATTGTGGAATCTGACCAGTGGGGGTGGCTTTGTTCCCAGTCCAAAAACATTTTTATTGTCTAGTTCAGCCAAATTTCATAGCCTCTGAACACCACTTTATTTTCCTTGAAGTGTATTATTTAACCATTGACTTGCACTTTAATTTTCTTGTTAGGACAATGGATGAAAAAGAGGACTATCTTATTCCCTCTGAACTACCAATCGTTCTCTCCCATTCTTATTGCAACCCCTCCTTGCAATGTATCTCAATCTCATGGCAGATGATCTTCAAAAATCATCACAACTAAATCAACTGCAATAGGACATGGCTAAGCTAGCAGTATGTGCAGACCGGTGCAGATGGAATTTAATAGAGAAGTATGAAGTGGTGCATTTTGACAGAAGTGACAGGTAGTGGCAAATTGACTTAATGGCACAGTTCTAAAGAGTGGACAAGCACAGAGAGATCTGCGTGCACATTTGCGTAGATTTTTGAAGATGGGAGGATGCATTGGGAGAGTGGTTAGCAAAGTATATGCGATCCTGGCTTCATAAATCAAGACACTGAAAATAAAAGCAGGAAAATAATGCAGAATTTTTATAAAGATTTTTATAAAGGCCACATCTAGAGTACTGCATCCAGTTCTGGTCACCACATTTTAGGAAGGTTGCAAGGGCCCTTAAGAGGGTGCAGAGGAGACTAACCAGAATGATTCCAGGATTGGAGGTTGGAGAAGTTAATGTTGTTCTCCTTGGAGGAGAGTTCTGATAGAGGTGTACAAGATTATAATAGGTTTAGATAAGGTAGGCAAAAAAAACTGTTCCCATCATCAATGTTCTACATTGTTAGGATCAAGGATGTTTTTAAGAGAAACGGGTATTTGAACACACAAATACAGGATAGCTGGGACACGGGTGTAGGCAGGGAGTGTTGAGGCTGGATAAGGTCAATAAACTCTTTCAATTTGTATCTTAGTTTTGACTTCATTAATCAGCTTGAATCCTGTTAAAACACTCAGTAGCTGATGTTTCAAGAACTATGGGTCACAGATTTAATGTTTTGGGCAAGATATACAGAGGAATGAGGGGAAGAATGTTTATGTAGCCAGTGGTAATAATCTGGAACTCACTGCCCATGTAAGCAGAGGCAATCAATGTTTTCGAAAGGAAACTGGATGGGCACTTGAACAGAGTAAACTTGCAGGGCTACAGAGATAGTGTGTGAATGAGAATGACTAGATTAATCCATGGAGAGCTGCTGAGGACTCTATGATAGAGTAGCTTTCTTCCATGCTTTAAATGACTAAATGTTGTGATAGAAAATTTTATGTTTTCAAGAAGTTAGATATAGCTCTTGAGGTGAAGAGATCAAAACATATGGGGGGAAGGCAGGGTCAGGCTATTGAATTGGATGATCAGCCGTGATCATAATGAATGATGGAGCAGGTTGGAAGGGCCGAATGGCCTACTCCTGCTCTTACTTTTTATGTTTCTATGTTACTAATTCAAAAACTGCTTTTGTGGCTGGTGTCTGATGGGCTGTACTGTTCATAACTATTAAATGCGCTTGTATTCTTAAGAGGATTCTGAAGAAGGGTTTACACCCAAAATATTAACTCATTTTTTCTATTAACCAGAATTGAACTAACTCTGACTTACTAACCAGACAATGGTTGTGTTTCTAACATTTCCTGTTCTTATTTCAGATTTTCAGCATTTGCGGTCGTTTTCCCATTATTTATTTTTTCCATGTTCATGTTATAATAACTCCAAGCTCTAAACAATATAAATCAGAATAGTCTACTAAGGTTAACCTTAGTAAAAGACTGAGTAAAATTAATATTGCTATCTTACTTTGGATGAGACGTGGATATATTGTTACATCAATGTCAACCTCTAAATGCAACTAACTGCTCTGTACATCAAGATTATGCAAATTTTACACGGATTTCCTTCCAATTAATAATAAAAGTCGTGGAATATCAAAATATAAATACTTAATGTGATCATTTTAACTTTCTGTTCCATTTTACTTTAAAAGGGTTATCTCTTTTGCATAAAAAGCAAAGAAAAGATTGCAAATGAATGCATTAAGCATTTCTACACTAGCAACCCAAACATAATTTATGTTTACACTTATTAAAAAACAATTTAGAAACTGAACCAAAGCAATAAATAACATGCCTTTCTTTTTATCCTGATTTAAGCAGTCCAGAATACAATATATACTATAGCATATTTGAAATTTGCTGTCCTTGCAATACACTAATATATCCTAAGTGTAGAGGGGCAGAGGGGAGATAATCAAGTGCATGCCAAGTTTGCCTGTCCATTTCAATGTTTGTAAAAACAAAACCAAAAAGTTTGAAAAAAGGAGAAAACAAGAATATAATAACAGAAAGGAAGGTATAAGTAAAGTAAAATCGCATTTGTAAGAATACCTCGCCGAAGCAGGTCTAGACTTCAGCAATGAACACAAAAAGTTGACTATTAATAAAACACACATTCGGGAAGAATAGGGTTCAGCTGTAGGAGAGATCAAACTTCTCAAAGAGAAACTGAGACATTGTTAGGTAAGATGCTAATCAACAGGTTAACATTGCAGAGAGTTTAAAAAGAACAAAACAATAAATGTTAGAGATAATATATTCAATTTCAAGCTCTACATTAGTCATATTTAACAGATTAAGAATTTTCTGAGCACCATTTTGAATCAAATATTATAAATAGAAGATGAAAATCCAGAGCCTATTATTAAATAAAGACGTTTATAATATTGCTGCAGACATATATGTGCAATATTAACTGTGAATGTTTTATTTTTGAGGTAGCTATCGAAACATCTTTTGGCGTTATAGCTCAAAGATATATTTTCCTGTGTGAATCACAGTAAATAGTGCAATTGCAAGTGACTAAGACTGAATGGCTGTTTCATCCTGATATTTGAAATTTGCATATTGGCCAGAACCTTCCAGTTGTTCATGCCAGTTGGATTCTCTAGATGCTGAGCGCCAAATTCTCTGTCCTCGCTTGCAGGGTGTGAATGGCCAGAAAACTCCCCCCATTGCATTTATATATTTGCTGCCCAACAGCGCAATTTCACAAATTCAGCAACTCAGGAAACCTTTAATGGTGGAGCAGCCTTTTAAACTGTAATATTCTCACATGAAACAAGTAAAGGGCCCAGATTTCCTTTCTCAATAGTAGTGAACACTGAAAAGTTCACCACTATTGGGAACACAATGGCATTGCAACTTCTGGTGAGCTCGTTTACGCTGAAATTTGGAGGTTACAGTGTCGCCAGCCTAGGATGATGTTCCTCCCTTTCTTACTCTTAAAGTGGTAGGGGCCATTAGTGAGAGATCTTTGCTTCTTTATCCATAATATGCATAATTTTACATGCATGAAGTTGGGACCTAACTCAAGACATATGTCAGCAAACAAGCAGAGGAGAGAAAACATAGCTGCACTAACCGGATACAAATAGCAATAGAGGTTTACAGCATGGAAACAGGCCAATCGGCCCAACTTGTCCATGCCGCCCTTTTTTTAAAACCCTAAGCTAGTGCCAATTGACTGCATTTGGCCCATATCCCTCTATACCCATCTTACCCATGCAACTGTCTAAATGCTTTTTAAAAGACAAAATTGTACCCGCCTCCACTATACCTCTGGCAGCTTGTTCCAGAAACTCACCACACTCTGCGAAAAAATTGCTCCTCTGGACCCTTTTGTATGTCTCCCCTCTCACCTTAAACCTATGCCCTCCAGTTTTAGACTCCCCTACTTTTGGGAAGAGATATTGACTATCTAGCTGATCTATGCCCCCCATTATTTTATAGATCTCTATAAGATCACCCCTCAGCCTTCTACGCTCTAGATAAAAAAGTCCCAGTCTATCCAGCCTCTCCTTATAACTCAAACCATCAAGTCCTGATAGCATCCTAGTAAATCTTTTCTGCACTCTTTCTAGTTTAACAATTTCCGTTCTATAATAGGGTGACCAGAACTGTACACAGTATTCCAAGTGTGGCCTTGTACAACTTCAACAAGACGTCCCAACTCCTGTATTCAATGTTCTGACCAATGAAACCAAGCATGCTGAATGCCTTTTTCACCACTCTGTCCACCTGTGACTCCACTTTCAAGGAGCTATGAATTTGTATCCCTAGATCTCTTTGCTCTGTAATTCTCCCCAACGCCCTACCATTAACTGAGTAAGTCCTGCCCTGGTTCAATCTATCAAAATGCATCACCTTGCATTTATCTAAATTAAACGCCATCTGCCATTCGTCAGCCCACTGGCCCAATTGATCAAAATCCCTTTGCAATCCAAGATAATCTTCTTCACTGTCCACTATGCCATCAATCTTGGTGTCATCTGCAAACCTATTAACCATGCCTCCTATATTCTCGTCCAAATCATTAATATAAATGACAAATAACAGTGGACCCAGCATTGATCCCTCAGGCACACCGCTGGTCACAGGCCTTCAGTTTGAAAAACAACCCTCTACAACTACCCTCTGTCTTCTGTCATCAAGCCAATTTTATATCCATTTAGCTACCTCACCCTGGATCCCGTGAGATTTAACGCTATGCAACAACCTACCATGCAGTACCTTATCAAAGGCCTTGCTAAAGTCCATGTAGACAACATCAATTGCACTGCCCTCGTCTACCTTCTTGGTTACCCCTTCAAAAAACTCAATCAAATTTGTGAGACATGATTTTCCACCCACAAAGCCATGCTGTCTGTCCCTAATCAGTCCTTGGGTCAATAAAAATGTTCATGATTCTCCCAGTCCTTCTCCCTTGTTTAAAGGTGATTAAAAGTATTTGGAGTTTTTAAAAGGTCTAAACTATTTAAAATCATTACAAAATACCGACCTAACAGTGACTGCTTGACCCCTTTCAGTGATCATAGAAATCATAGAAACCCTACAGTGCAGAAGGAGGCCATTCGACCCATCGAGTCTGCACCGACCACAATCCCACCCAGGCCCTACCCCCACATATTTACCCGCTAATCCACGCATCTCAGGGGCAATTTTAACCTGGCCAATCAACCTAACCCGCACATCTTTGGACTGTGGGAGGAAACCGGAGCACCCGGAGGAAACCCATGCAAACACGAGGAGAATGTGCAAACTCCACAGACAGTGACCCGAGCCGGGAATCGAACCCGGGACCCTGTGATGTCAATAAGGCTGTGACTTCATTGAGCATACACCTTGCTTCTCAGCTTTGGGTGAGTTCATCACTGGTGAGTTCATCACTGGAGCCTTGCTGCAGCCAGGAGAACAAGAGCCCACTGCAGACTACGAATAAGGAAGGATTTTCTTTGTGCAGTTAACAATGAACGAGCATTAGCTTTGCCAAAGGGCAAAATGTGGACCAAGGTTTCTCACCTGCATACCATCAGATTTAATGATATTATGCTGCACTGCTGATATAAGAAGTGAGAGGGGGATAACTGTTCTCTGACACTGAAGAGAATCCACCACAGAAATAATTGGTGCAGCAACACAGGCAGAAGTAACAGGTATGGTCATTGCAACCTGCACTGGAGCCAAGAGGATCTGGATCCAAGTACGGAAGAAAATTGCAAATTTGAAAACATCTGCCTAACAAAAAATGAAGGCAGCTTCCAATCTCAACTATTAATTTCACAAAGCACTCTCTCATAATCTATTACTTATTTACTCATCCATAGCATTCATTAATCTTACAACTTCTTGGAAGCTAACCTTGCATGGTCATACTGCAACCAAGCAGAAATACAAGCTGCGACGATTATCTGAAATAAAAACTCTGATGAAATATCACAATCTGAAACATTAGTTCTGTTTTTTCTCTCTACAGATACTGCTGAAGATTTCGAGCATATTCTGTTTTTATTTCAGATCTCCACCCTCCACAATAATTTTCTTTTTAACTAGGGAAAGATGTGGGGTAATTTTACCCATTTTCTCACCTCTTGGCTGACCACAACATGCTATATTTTTATAGAAGAAAAGTTTCAACTCCTTTGAGTGCTGTGACTTTAAAGAAGACATAAACTGGATTTCTTGTAAATTTAAATCAAAAGGAAGGATGAACACACAGACTCATTCACCCACTGAATGACTTTATTTGAAATCCCTTCCCTAATTGTCCTTAAGAAGGTGGTGGTGAGATGTCTTCTTGAACCACTGAAATCCATGTGGTGTAAGTACTCCCATAGTATTCTTAGAGAGGGAATTCCAGGATTTCAACCCAGCGAAAGGCAAAGAATGCCAACATAGTTTTGTAATGACCTCAACAAGGCCCAGGAGGTGGACCTATTGGAGTATGAGCTCCCTGATTGAAATAAGGATTGCCTGCCTAATCAGGGAGTCCCACCTAATGTATATAATGAGAAGCGTCAGGTCTATTGGCTCTCCGGATTCTGAATTTGTACTTGAAGCACTCTTAGGAGTGGAGATAAGTTTGTAAATAAAGGGAATCTGGTGAAGGAACACCAGCCTCCAAGGAGTTATTTCAATGGCGACGAGGAAAAAGAACGACCTTAAGGAACTTGCTTGCTAACAGGCAGCTTTGCTTGGGGTAAGCCATTTTCAGATATCATGCCTCTGTTTGGGAAACTAGATTCTTTTGACCCTGCTGATGAGGACCAATATGTAGAAAACATATGTTACTCTTTTCAGGCTAACGGCATTGTGGCAGTTGTAAAGCAATGGGTTATTCTTCTGACCGCTTGTGGACTGTTAGTATTCGCCATTATTCGCAGCTTAACTTTCCCAGAGGCACCAGATACCAAAACCTTCAAGAAATCAGCAGACCTAGTAAGGGAATATTATGATCCTAAGCCACCTCTGATCCTGAGAACGTACTGGTTTTACTCGACATTCTGGGAGACCTGGGAGTGTATTACAGGTTTCCTAACAAGGTTGAGATGATTGGTGGAAGCATGTGAATTTGGGTTGATGCTTAATGAGATGCTTAGAGACGGTTTGGTCTGAGGGATACATAATATAGCTATCCAAAAACACCTGTTGGCTGAATCCCAACTGGACTGCAAACAGACACTACAGCTGGCCTTATCATTGGAAAATGCTGCAAGTGGAGCATATGAGTTGCAAACTATCCTGATGGAAGTGGAATACCCACGCCAGTTCGACTGAGTTTGGGGACCACCACTTGAGCATAGGCAATTACGTAGGCTTCCTCAGGAAGTATCTGGATCTGCTCACAATACAGTCCTAAAGCAAAGCCAAGCTTTGACCAGTCAATAATCCCTTCAGAATCCAACTCGGCAAAGCATTGTAATTGTTGCCAGTATGTAGGAGTCAGAACAGCAAAGCAAGCCTTCAAGACCTAGATTTAGGAAAATGACATGTAGGCTGGTGTCCAAGAGAGTGCACACCCTGGAAGGTCCACCTATGTCTGACATGGAACAATTAAATTGCGTAGCAATGTCCAAATCAGACCCAATTAAGATAACCGAAAGATTAAATGGACATCCAGTATTAATGGAGGTCAGTACAGGTGCAGCCATATCGGTAGTCAGAGAATCAGTGTTCAGTAAAATTCGCACCCCTCACTCTTAACATATTTGTGTGTGAACTTATAGCATTCCAATCTTTTAGGTCCAATCCTAACCTTGTCATCAAAACTACTGACAAGAGCAGTGGTGCTATTATTTGACACACCGACCTCTACCTATTAGAGGCAAAACGTCAGCTCTCTGACACTTGCTCCCACCGCTCTGTGGGCCATGCCCCCACCACTGAACATTAAACTATAATTTCCAAAACTACCATTGACCTCCTCTCTTCTGATGATCTTCCTTCCATGGCTCCCTGCCTCATAGTCTCTAACCCTGAACAGCTCACTTCTTCCTCCCTCCAAGATCCACAAACAGGATTTTCCTATTAGACTCATTCTTTTAGCCTGCTCCTGCCACAATGAACTTCCTATCTCAACTACTTTTTTCTTCCCTTGTCCAGTCTCTTCACACCTACATCCGTGACTTTTTCTCCTCCATCTTTTTAACAGTTTCTAGGCCCTTAACACATTTCCTCTACAACATCAATGCCCAATTTCTCTACACCTTCATCCAAAAAGGATCATTTGAAACTTTCCTCTTCTTCCTTAAATGGAGGCTGAGTTTAGAGCCAAGCCACAACCACTAAAGGTAGAGTAATTGAAATTAGGGATGCTCAAGGGATCAGAATTAGAGAAGCACATAAATATCTGAGTTGTGGGGTGAGAGGAGATTACAGAGTTAGGCAGCAGCAAAGTAAAGGATGCATTTGAAAACAAGATGAGTTTTTTTTAAATTAAGACATTGCTTACTGAGAATCAATGTAGGTCAGTGAACATAGAAGTGAAGGGCGAACAGAACTTGGTGCTCATTCGTACACAGATAGGAATTAAACTGCTTACATTACAAAGACAATTCTTTTTTTGTTACCTCTGTTCAAAATCAAACTATACCTAGAATGCCAAAAAAATCAATTTGTCATTTTCATTGATGTCTCAATAAGGATTCAATGTTCATTTTACTAAAAGTCTTAATTGTAAACCTTTTGAGGACGCAATGCTTTCTTTACGAACCAAGCACAGCTAAAGCTTGAATTGAAGGGCTGTAATTTTACTAAATCAATGCGTATGTGGTTATTGAAAATCTTCTGCAGTCATATAGCCAAATAGAAATTTGGCACAAATCTATGGAGAAATATTTTCTTGCTGGGCTACAAATTTCTCTATTTCATTTTAGGAACAAACCAGAAGATGCTGCACCATAAAAATAATTAACTGTATGGGACATTAATAAAAGATGCCCATCTGTCATGTACCTCAAATTGCCGCTCAAAATTCTGAAATTCAAAAAGCCTAGCCTGGAATCCATCTGCTAGTGCACCACCTGTAAATCATAATGCAAAAACAACGTGAAGTAGCTTTTAAGTACATCATCATAAATATATGGGAAAGCATTAAAATAAACCAAAAACATATAAGTATTCAAGTAGCCACCCTGTATTATATCAGGTTGTGTCAAGATAAGAATGATCTACCAACACTGATTGCATTAACTTGTCAGGCAAAGAAACTTCCTGAAAAGAGACTGAGATATGCTATCAATGAAAGCAATTTAAACATACCACAACAAACTGTAACACCTTTGGTATGTGGAAAAATATCTCAGATCACTTTCTAATCACGAGGAGAATATATTTTAATATTTATAAATATCTATACAAATAGATGTTAGGTTGATTAAACCACAAACACTTGTTTCAAACTTTTCCATGTAGCTTTCCCCATGACACATACCAAGGGATCCTTCTGCAAAAACTGGCACTTTCCTGTATGCATCTTTCTACACTTTTAAAATTCAGAGTTAGCCATTCAAAAGGAAGACAGTGTCACCACTGCAGAAAACACTTGTAGCTACACAGTAATAAAAATGACAGCAAGCCAAACATAGAAATATAACAAAAACAGAAAACGCTGGAAAATCTCAGCAGGTCTGACAGCATCTGTGGGGAGAGAACAGAGCCAACATTTCGAGTCTAGATGACCCTTCATCAGAGCTGGTATATGATGAGAATTATGATGAGAGATCAGTGACGGTCTGTTAACCTCCACAACTGACTACGGTCCTTGGGCCCCAGTTTTAAAACCAATGTCATAGAAGTTAGAAAAAACATATCTCAGGATCTTGCCTTTAAGATAAAGGGAAGGAAAGATAGAGAAGTAAAATAGGATCTTGGTGTCCATGTGCATAGATCCCTGAAAGTTGGCACCCAGGTTGATAGGGTTGTTAAGAAGGCGTACGGTGTGTTAGCTTTTATTGGTAGAGGGATTGAGTTTCGGAGCCAGGAGGTCATGCTGCAACTGTACAAAACTCTGGTGCGGCTGCATTTGGAGTATTGCGTACAGTTCTGGTCGCCGTATTATAGGAAAGATGTGGAAGTGTTGGAAAGGGCGCAGAGGAGATTTACCAGGATGTTGCCTGGTATGGTGGGAAAATCGTATGAGGAAAGGCTGAGGGGCTTGAGGTTGTTTTCGTTAGAGAGAAGAAGGTTAAGAGGTGACTTAATAGAGGCATACAAGATGATCAGAGCATTAGATAGGGTGGATAGTGAGAGCCTTTTTCCTTGAATGGTGTTGGCTAGCACGAGGGGACATAGCTTTAAATTGAGGGGTGAGAGATATAGGACAGATGTTAGAGGTAGGTTCTTTACTCAGAGAATAGTAAGGGCGTGGAATGCCCTGCCTGCAGCAGTGGTGGACTCGTCAACGTTGAGAGCGTTCAAGAGGTTATTGGATAAACATATGGATGATATTGGAATAGTGTAGATTAGAGGGGCTTTAGATTGGTACCACTGGTCGGCGCAACATCGAGGGCCGAAGGGCCTGTATTGCGCTGTAATGTTCTATGTTCTATGTTAATATCCAAGTTTTACTTACATGCAAAGCACCTCTAATATTTATGCAATCAAGAACACCACAACACTTACCACCTTCTGGCATTCCTTGTGCTTTGTGAATTCTGGCATTAACCGCCTCCTTGGCAGAGACAAAAAATATGCGATTCTCAGCCTGTGCATAATCTACTACTCCAAGCTCATCCACTAGGAAACTAACGCAGCGGTCTGTATGTTGCTGACGTACCTGAATTGTAACGGTGATATGGATTTATATTACAGGCATGATCAACAGAAATATCATAGCAGTGAACATATGCTTATGCTTATACAATGTGAGATCTAAGTAATTACATTATATAAACTATTCAGTATATAAAGGACTAATTAAACCAGTGACGTGTCACTTTTAGACCCAATCATTTTTCAGCTCTGAAAAAAAGCTATCATTACAGTGTAACTTACTTCATCCATGTATTCTGGCTCAGAAGCAGAAGCATCCCAACGATTATTGAGGATAAAAATATTAGGTTTAGAAAGTCGCTCATTAACCTTGTGAAAAAACTGTTTTTCCTGAAAGAGAAATGATTTAGTAATCAAAACTATTGATATATTATATATATATATATGAATTTCCACTAAAATTTCAGAATCTATTTTTGAAAACAAGCTCACATAATAGGTTCATTGTTAAGCTGTTCTCTGCTAATGAATAAACTGACATTCTTTTATACCTGTGAATATCTGAATTATTTAAACGAGTGTCCAGAAGGGGGACAGTGACATAGTGGTAATGTAATTAGACTTGTATTCAGAAGACCTAGACTAGGGTTCTCCAATTTCATTTGCCCTGCCACTTCTGCCAGTGAGAGTGGAGAATTTGGCGCTCAGTCAAAGCTCCATTCACTGCAGCGGGACTGGAAAATCCCAGCCGCAGGCAAGGTTAGAGAATTCCGGCCATTGACTAATGCTCCGGAGGGATGAATTCAAAACCAACCATGGCAATTGGAGTATTTAAATTTAATTAATTAAGAAAAATCTGGAATGAAATGCCAGGCTCATTAATAGTGGTCACGAAACCACTGGATTGTTATAACAACCCAAGTGGTCCTTCAAAAGGGGAAATCTGCCATCCTTTCCTGGTCTCACCTAAATGTGATTTCAGGTCCCAAGCAATGTGGTTGACTCTTTAAATTCTCTCTGAAATGGCCTCGAAAACCACTCAGTTGGATCAACCACAACTGAAAGCATTGTGGATGTACCTACCCATTTAGACTGAACAATGGAGACAGCTCACCACAATCTTCCCAAGGGCAATTAGGGATGGGTAATAAATGATGGCCTTATCAGCACCATCTACAGCCCATGAACAAATATTTTAAAAATCCCCCATGAATAATTTTTTAAAATATCAGCTGTGGGCAGTATAAGGTTAAGGCTAAATTGATACCAAATCAGTTTGGTACATAAATTCTGTGTTTATGGTATCCAGTTTATAACCTGGAGCTTTATTTATATACCCACAACCACTACTATCTAGAAGAACAAGGGCAGTAGATACCTGGGAACACCACCACCTGGAGGTTCCTCTCCAAGTCACTCACCATCCTTATTTGGAAACATATCACCATTCCTTCACTGTCACTGCATCAAAATCCTGGAAGTGCCTCACTAACAGTACTGTGGGTGTATCTACACCACATGGGCTGTAGCGGTTTAAGAAAGCAGTTCACCACCATCTTTTCAAGGGCAATAAATGCTGGCCTAGCCACTTCCATAAATGAATAAAAATAGCTAGCACACAGCTACCATATACTGCAATTTGCAACAAATGTTAAATTAATTTTATTCGGATATTTACATGAAAGTGGCAATTGGGCGGCACTGTGACACAGTGGTTAGCACTGCAGCCTCACAGTGCCAGGGACCCGGGTTCGATTCCCAGCTTGCATCACTGTCTGTGTGGAGTTTGCACGTTCTCCCCGCATCTGCGTGGGTTTCCTCCATGTGCTCCAGTTTCCTCCCATAGTCCAAAGATGTGCGGGTTAGGTGGATTGACCATGCTAAATTGCCCCTTAGTGTCAGGGGGACTAACTATGGTAAATGCATGGTATTATGGGGATACTGCCTGGGTAGGATTGTGGTCGGTGCAGACTCTATGGGCTGAATGGCTTCCTTCTGCACAGTAGGAATCTATGATTCTATGAATTGGGAAGGAAGATGTGGTGAAATAATTAGAAAGGACCAACTTTATCTTTGAAAAATATACACACTTACAGTTTGCATAAGTGTTGATTCTGAATTTGCTACCAACACAAAGACATCAGCATCTAGACAAAATTTGTCTATCCAGCTATCCAGCTCTGTGGTGACATCAGTACCAGGACTATGGAAAGAAACAGCGGTTAAACTTGGATCAAAAGTATCTAACATATGAACATTTTGGAATGCCAATTTAGTAATTTTTACAAATAAACGCAATTGACACAATGAAACATATGTCTAACACTGCTTGAATTTTTCAAATAACATGAAATTTTTTGCTTCTACCTAGTTGCAACAAAAAAAGTTGCACCAAAGTCAATACTGTTAATTAATTTATAAATACATCAAGTTAAAATTATTTTGGGTTACATCAGACCTGTCCATTAACACCACATCGTCTCGAAGAAGAGCACATTTTGATTTTGGCCAAAAAACACGGACTAGGCAACCCGCATCTAAGTATTCATTTTGATGCAGAGCATGTGCCAGTTGGTTCACTGTCTAAAAACACAGAAGCACACATTATTACACGTTGCACCATAGCATTTTCAATAAATGTTGAAAACACTTCAACTTCCAGATTGCATTATTAACATTTCAAAGACATTTAAAGCACCTCTACAGGAGAATGCAAATACCTAGATATTCTCCTCTGTTATTAAAACTAGCTAACATATTCACAACCCACTGCACCTCTTAGAGTTGGAAAGGAGTAGGAAAATCTAGATGACATATACAAATGCATATGTACAACTCTGGATTCCACCTATAATTTAAGGCCTCCCAAAGTTGCATGCTAATTTCTCTCGAGATGTTCTCCTTTAGCTTGTGTGTCAAATTATTCTTGATCATTGGTGATTTCAACCTCCATCTTCACTTTCAAGTTTATTACCCACTTAAATTTCCTTCTCATATTAACTCCCCTAACTATAATTAAGGCCACCTCATCATCAAGTCTTCTCCGCACCCATGATTGTAATCTCCCATGATTGTAATCTCTTTCTCTGACTAATTTTTCATCTTCTTCAACACGCATGTACCTTACCCTCCACCAATGATTGTTCTCACCATATACTCATGAGAAGCCTCTGCCTAAAGTCCCTTACAACCTCCCTTTTAAGATCCTAATGCCCTCACAACCTTCCTTTTAAGATCCTAATGCCCTTACAACCTTCCTTTTAAGATCCTATGTCACTGTCGCATTATTTAATTGTCTCTATCATTGTTTCAATGCCCTTGATACCAGAAAAACGAACAGTCTCTTATCCCTGCCATTCCCAAAGGTACAATCTTCATTTTTTTCTCATTCAAGTCATAGAAGTGCAAACTTTAATTTAACTGGTTGTAAGAATCCAGAAACCCCTACATCAGGAGGAGTCTAATGAAGCTCCGGGAGGCAAGCCATGAGACAAGCAGGGGCACTTAATTGTGCAGTGAAATGTCAACATCTCAATGGTAGGAGAAAGTTGGGAAGTAAATTGGCGCAGATTAAAGGGATTGTGATTCCCAACAGCAAGTGGTATGAACCTATTTTTAATGCATCAGCATGTCACGCATTCTCATTAAAACACATTATTGCCAAATTGTACTTTTGTGATTAACTGAGCAGCAAATGAGAAAAACATGCATTCAAATTCATGACTGGCTAAAGATGGGATTCAGCAGGTGAGGTAGTCTTCCTGGTGGATTTGGAATGAATAAGAGCTACTTTTCTTGTATGGCGATCATTGTTGGGCTAAGGGAGAGTAGGCTAAGCTGTTGTAATGGGCTCAGAGGCAGCTGTTTAGGAAGGTCAAAGCCTTGCTGTCTGGAAGAAAGCAGGCCAGGGAGGTCAGGGCACGACTGTCTGAGGGAGGAACATCAAGTTGTGGCGGATGGAGGGAGCTGGACAACAGGCTGAAAGTAAATCTCTACTGAAGGGAGCTAAATTGTGATAGAGATGAGATCAAGGATGATTGAAGGTAGGTCAATGGTAAGGTTGGCAGATACCAGATTAACAAGGACTAAATGCCCTTACCACAGATTCCATACGCCACTCTAGTCACTGTCTCAATATGTTTGTAACCTTAGTGCCCTGTTCATCCTGGAATTGAGCTAGAAACACCAAATGCTTTCCATTGCCAAGACTGCTTGTTTCCAACTTCACAAAGCTATCCACTTCCATCCCTATCTTACACTTTTGTATGTCAGCAATTGTTCAGTTGGTATTACACTTTCTTGAGTCAAAAGACTTTGAGTTCAAGTCCCACCCCAGGACTTGAGTGCAAAAATCAAGGCTGACACTCCAAAGTACTAAGTGAGTGTTACACTGCTGGAGGTCCTGTCTTTTGGATTAGACGATAAAACGGCATCCTATCTGCCCCCTCAGGTGGACATAAAAGATCTCATGGCACTATCTTGAAGAAGAGCAGGGAAGCTATCCCCAGTGTCCTGGCCACTAATTATCCCTCAATTAATGCCACAAAACCAGATTATCTAATCATTATAACAATTCTGTTTGAGGGAGCCTGCCGTGTGCAAATTGGTTGCATAAAACAGTGACTATATTTCAAAAGAGGTCCAGTGGTTGTGAAATGTGCTGTATTTATGCAAATCTTTCTTTCTTTGTGCTACTGAAACCTTCTGGCATTCACCTGCTGGCCTTCCAGTCTTAGCAAATGTCAATTTGTCAAAAACTCTGATGCACGTATCCTGTCCCACATTAAGTCCACTTGTCCATTATCCTTGCCATCGCTGACCTATATTGTCTGTCTTTCCCCTTATGTCGTCACCTTGTAATCCTTATCTTTATGTTCCCCCCTTGCAAACGTACTACTTCTTGGACTGTAGTCTTTTGTATATACTTCCTTCCTTTGCTTTTCAACTGGTGGTGTAGCTTCCATCCCTTGGTTCTATGCCCTGGAATTGTTCAACTACTAAACCCCTTCTCAATTAAAAACCTTCTCAAAGTCCTTTTCTTCAAACAAGGTTTCAGTCATTCTTCCTAATCTCTCCCTTCCGGCTGATGATCCATTTTCCTTACACATATCTGATTTCCTGAATTAATTTTAAACATAAAGTGCTTGAAAATATAAGATGTTGATACTTGATCTCTTGTGTCTTTATTAACCAAAAAGATCCCCTCCTCTTGCTGCAATTATCTCATGATTCTATTACAATTCTTTGTGTTGCTCCTTAGTTTGCACATTTCTTTCTCTTTATGGCTTAGGCACATTAACAGTCTCTATTTTTCTGATTATTTTTCTTCTGTGACTCCTTTTCCTCATCGCATTTGTTGCACCTTAGCGTTCATGCATATTCATCAATGTCTCTTGTTTAATCTTCAATTTCTATCCGTCTTTTTTTGTTTAAATGCCTAGGCTTTACAATCGGACATTTGTCAATATGCACTCGGTTCAGTAAGCATAGGTATCAGGCAGGACAGACAATCCAAAGACTGCTGGGATACAGATGGGTAAAAGTGACACGAGACCACAGGCTCAAGCTCTGAGTCAGTTCGGAGTCAGGCTGAAGCCAGTAGCAGGTTTGGAAATAGTCAAATACAGTTGACATATCAGGTGAAGGTAGCAACCACACAACTACATTCCACAGAGTGGGATGGTTTGGGGGATAACTGGCAAACACCAATACTGCACCCAAATAATCATTTTGCACTTGCAAAAATGTAGGTGGATATAATTCTTGTCTGGAAATACACAGCTTGGGTATTGCTGAAAAAAGATATATGTCAAAACTTTATTTTTGTCAAAGCTTTGACGTGTCTTCTTTTTCAGCAATAGACAGATATGTTGAATTGCAGAATTAAGAAATAAGAGGAAACTACTTGTCCATAGCATATTCACATGGCTTCTCTTAAAAAAACACATTATTTGAAAATTCAATTTTTAACAAGATATGGCTTAATTTCAAACAACCTTAACAGCCACATTTCCAGCACCATGTATTTACAACAAATCTACACAAACAGGTCCTTACTTTTACATTCTTCTTTTCCTCAGAGTCCTCAGTCATCAAATAGGCTTTGTCCCCATCTGTTCCTTCAACGCTGAGGAAGCAGTTGGTTGTGTGTCCAATGCCACTGGGCAGTACCTTGTCCCATAGCATGGCATTGATTACAGTACTCTTCCCATTGCTTGTTCTGTGACAAAATCAAAGTGGAAAACTTCTAAAAATGGATTTCTTTCAAAATCAGTAACCCAGAAAACTTCTAACCATCTAAATAAAAGAAAGGACCTCAAAGATCAACAACTTATTTATTTCAGGATAACAGTATTAGAACGGTGTTAGACGAAGGGAAATTGTGACTGGGGAATTCAAAACTATTTTCAGAAAGTAGGATCAATGGCTCCAAACTAAAAGAAGTTAAAGTTACCGCTACAAATCCTGTCACAAATATAACATTCTGCCTGGCTTCTAGGGTTCAAGATCAACAAAGCAATAATTCTGTCTTTCTATTTCCCATTTGGATTTTCTTGAGGCATTTCAGTGTGGAAATTACTGTAAATATTGTTGCCTTCAGTTCTTCAAAGCTGGTGTTCATGTGGCAAGACCAATAACTATTTCACTATCATTCTTGCATCTGAAGAAATTCTTCTCCCACCTCTTACACGCTTGGACAAGATATTAGAAACACATTTGCTTTTTGATAGGTGCTAGGTACATTTTCTAATCTTCACCCTTAAATATTTTGCAATGTCATAACTCTTCTTCTGTTTCTTCTGAGCTTCAAACATTGGGTGATCTTCCCCCATTCTCAGTGTTGAAATCAAGATTATCACCATACCTCCATTCTGATTAATTATTTCCATTGGCTAAAAACAATGAAACTCAATACTTTTGAAAGCCTTTCTTCCTCTTACAAACTTAAAAGCTTGTAGCAACCCAAGCAAGTCAGAAGCTAATTATTAATTCTTGATTGATCTACATTGCGCACCAACTTTCTGAAATTTGGTACCATCCTACACTTTTGACAAGGGTTCTCAATTATAAAGAACGATTTGATGCACCTTGGAGGTGCATATTTGTTCAACCAGAAAATATGACCCTCCTCTTTGTAGGTAGCAATTAATCTGTTAATTATCCATGATATATCTTGCATCTCACCTCCCAAAAAAGGCCACTTTCATGTGTCTTCGTGCCAGCACCTCACCGATTCCAGCCACTTTAGTTGCAAACATTTCAATTTCTTCCAACTGCTGCTGGGTTGCTATTTTCTCCAATCCCGCATTTTGATGGGATTCTAAGATTCAAATCATGGAAACATTTAACAAAAAGAACTTGTATTTATAAATCATCTTTAACTGTAATAAAATGCCTCAAGGTGCTTCACAAGAGTGCTATCCAACAAAAATTGAGTTCAAACCAAAGAAGATATTAGGATAGGTGACCAAGAGCAAGGTCAAAGAGATAGATTTTTAAAAGTATCTCAAAAGAAGAAAGAGAGGTGAAGAAATTGAGAGAGAGAAACAGCAGAAAACAGGACCACCAATGGTTGAGTGAGGGACATCAGTGATGCACAAGAGACAATAATTGGAGAAATTGAGCTTTTTGAGGATTGTAGGGTTGGAAGATATTGTAAAGATAGGGAGGAGTGATGTCACACATAATTCAAACACAAGGATGAGATTTTTAAATTTGGGGTGTTGACAGGCCAGGAACCAGTGTTGATCAGAGCACAGAAATGATGCGCAAACAAAATTGGTGCAAGTTAGGATTTGGACCAATGACTTCCGGAAGAAGTTAATTTTACAGAAGGTGGAGGTTGGCTAGAGTTCATTGGAATAGTTGAGTCTGATGGCAACAAAATTATAGATGAGGGTTGCAGAGCAAATAGGCTGAGGGAGATATGAACAATATTACAGAGATACAAATTGACAGCTTTACTGACTGGAGACATGGGGTCAAAAACCCAAGTCAGCCAAATAGGATGCCTAGATTCAGAACAATTTAGTTCAGCCTGAAACAATGATAGGGGAGGACTGGACTTGGTGACTGCAAGTGGGGTTTGTGGTGGTGGTCACAAATATGCTGGAAGACATACATGATATAAACAAAGTATATTTATTATTCTCTACTGCTGAATAGGCAACTCAAAGTGTTACAAACAAAATAATTGTAGGTTATTGTACCTAAGGTATGTGGCTCATCATCTTTTATTTTCTATATTGCATTGACACTATTGTTTAACATCTACTAAATTACCGGTAATTGATGTCCCACCTTTAATAAAGCTTGCCCCTTCATTAATATATTCCAACAGCTGATCAAAGATCGAGTTAATCTTCTTTTTAGCCTGTACAAAGTGCTTCAATGGAGATGAACTGGTATCTGCCATGGTTCAACTGTGTAGAAAACTCATAAGAATTATTAAAGGAACAACAACATTTAAACAATTTTATAAAATCCATTTTTATCTTCTGTTTATCCAATTTGAAAGCTATGACAGGTAAGATTTTTCTTTGGTAAATAGCAAACCCTGGCTACTTAAAATGTACATTAATCATTGATCTGGTCAGAATGATCAGACTTCTCAATTCACTAAAATAAAAATTGGTTTTAGAAGCCAGTGTACAGCCAGAGGCCAAAATATTTGAAGTAGGTTTCAGCAGAAAGGACCAGAATAAGCTTTTTAAAAACAGAAAATAGGAAAATAAAGCAGGGGAAAAATAATGGAAGAGAGAGGAGAAAGGAAGGGCCATGGGATCTATTACATGCAGGCAGATGGGAAATCAGTATAATGTCTCAACGGGAAAACAGCACCTCTGACAATACAGCGCTCCCTGAGTACAACACTGGAGTGAGCCTTGATTTTTATGTTCAAGCCCTGGAATGGGAAGCCAGAACCTTGTGACTCAGAGGCAAGAGTGCTGCTAACTGAACACAGCTGAAACATTTGTTAGAATATGTCATGTCAGTTTGAAAAAAGGGTCAAATACATTTTAAATATGTATAATGAATGGTTGATACGTCAACAAGAGATGAAAGAAATCACAAACTGCGTACATCAAACTTTATTCTTTTTTGCTCGTTTTAAAATGGACTTTTATTGAACCAAAGAATGACTACTGGTCACATGACTCAAGTCTGGTCATCTGTTCTGAAAATTTCCAACAGCAATTATAAGGACAAAAGAGTTCCACTCACCTTTGTGGAACATCACACCCCATTATAAGATCACATTATAATCACGAAACCTGGGGACTGGCAGACATTATTCACAGTAAGAAGTCTCACAACACCAGGTTAAAGTCCAACAGGTTTATTTGCTACCAAATAAACCTGTTGGACTTTAACCTGGTGTTGTGAGACTTCTTACAGTGCTTACCCCAGTCCAACGCCGGCATCTCCACATCATGATATTATTCCTGCAGAGGTGTTAACAGTCTCATATCACACCTGGAACTGTCAAGGTCCATTTCAAAAAGGAACCACTGAAGGAAATGGATGCAATTTGGATTTTTATAAGCTTACTCCTCTAGCAGAGTTCACAGGGTCTAGCAAGACAATGACTACCTTGAAACAGGGTTGTCAATATGGATGGTAACTCTTTCAGAACACTGTGAGCCATAAAACAAAAGACACCCAACAGATCCTATGGCCCTTCCTTTTGAAATCATTGTGGAGGAAGAAGGCCACATAAAATCTCTATATTTAGTTGAGAACTGAGAAAAAGGCACCCTAATTTCCCTCCAACTTGAAAAGAACAACAGCAAGGCTCACGGCTGACCAAGCAGCGAGCAACAAATCTCAGCTCCTCGAAGCCTGTTCATCCGGAAGCCCAATGGCCACCGGCTGCAAGCAGAACAAGTCTCTGAATATCAATCTCATCGTGCTGCACCACCTTCCATTTTCAAGGATTTTTTTGCTGCTGTCCTCAGTAAAGTTAAAGTTAATTTATTAGTCACAAGTAAGGCTTACATTAACACTGCAATGTAGTTACTGTGAAATTCCCCTGTCCTCAGCCAGGAAGCCACCAGAGTTGGAACCTCTCCACAAAGGAATCCCCCTCTGGATTTTGACTTTCTAAATTCAGGAAATCGTGTGAACTATAATGTATTCAAAACATCAGCTCTTTTCTCTCCTTACAAATGCTGCCAGACCTGCTGAGATTTTCCAGCATTTTCTCATTTGCTTTCACATTCCAGCATCCGCAGTAATTTGCTTTTGTCCAATGCATTTCTGAGATTTGTTTACTATTATTAACGATAGTTGTGAAACTTGCTCTTTTCTATCCCCCCTTACTGTATATGTATTTGTGTACGCAAGATTGCCCCCAGGATTTCCTTTTGTAAATAAACGAACCTTCTGAGTTAATCATAAAGAGAGTTTGCTGAGAGTTATTTATAAAATTGGACCACACAGACTGAGGGTTTGACACACCATACCTTGTTTTAAAACAATCAACATATCTGCTTATGGACTGACAGTGAGAGGATAAAGAAGTTCAGTTTGCCTCTCTCCATGACATGGTGAGTAGAAGTAAAATCAGTAATACTTAGATGAGAAAAGCCTATTCAGCCTCAAAAACATCAGTGCAAAAGAGAAGGCTGAAGCATTTGCAACTGTCTTCAGCCAGGAGTACTATGTGAATGATCCATCTTAACCCAGTCCCAGGTCCAACCATCTTCACCTGCTTCATCAACGACCTTCCTTCCATCATATGGTCAGAAGCGGAGATGCTTGCTGATGATTGCAAAATGTTCAGCACCATTCCTGACTCCTCAGATACTGAAGCAGTCCATATCTACATGCAGCAAGACCTGGACAACATTGAGGCTTGAGCAGATAAGAAGCAAGTTACACTCAAGCTGCACAAGTGCCAGGCATTGACCATCCCCCAACAAGAGAGAATCCAACCATCTTCCCTTGGCATTCAGTGGCATTACTAATAATAAAAACAAAAAATGCTGAATAAACTCAGGTCTGGCAGCATCTGTGGTAAGAGAAACAGAGTTAATGTTTCGATTCCATATGACTCTTCTAATATCCTGAATCCACCGCTATCAATATCCTGGGGATCACCATTGACCAGAAAACTGAACCGGATTAGCCATACAAATATTGTGGCGACAAAAGCAGATCCGAGGATGGAAAATTTGCAGAGAATACCTCACTTTCTGGCTCCCCAAAGCTTGTCCACATCTGCTTATGAACTGACAGTGAAAGGATAAAAAAGTTCAGTTTGCCTCTCTCCATGACATGGTGAATAAAAGTAAAATCAATAATACAAGACACAAGTCAGGAGTGTGATGGAATGCATTCTTCTTGTTTGGATGAATGCAGATTCAAAATCCCTACCCTTCTCAACGGTAGTTAGGGTTGGGCAATAAATGCTGCCAAGTCAGCACAGCCCATTTCCCTTGAATTAATAAAACCACTCAGGAAACTCAACATCATCCAGGACAAAACAGCCTGCTTGTTTAGCACCCCATACACCACTTCTATAAAATCAACTTCAATGGAATGGGCACTGTGTCCAGATGGCCAAAAACCATCTCCCCTGCTAGGTATTGTTTGTTCTCTCAGATGTCAAATGGCCAATGAAGGACAAAGAAGATGCTTCAAAGGCATTCAAACTCTCCTTGAAGCATGGTGGCATTGACCTTAATGACTGGGAGGAACCTGCTACCAATTGTTAAGAACGGCAACAACTTGTCCATCAAGCTGCATCACGTTTTGAGCCCCAATAGCTTAATGATGCAGCAGAGGAGGAAAGAAAAGGAAGAGAATCCTGCACTCCAGATCCTACTACCTCAAGGGGCTTCCTGCTACATCTGCCCAAAGCTATACAGGTTGAGAATCAGCCTGTTAAGTCTCATTAAGACCCATGGCAGAAACTCATGATCCTGTGTATATGTCATCCTCAAATTGAGGGTTAACTGATGATGACAGCCAATGAAGTATTTTCGAAGTGTAGACAACAGTGTAACGTTGGAAGCATGGCAACCAATTTGCACAAAGTAGCTCTCACAAACAGCAATGTTATAATGACCAGATAACATGTTTTTTATGATACCGATGAGAGATAAATATTAATAAAAACAGAAAACGCTGGATAAACACAGCAGGCCTACAGTGCAGAAAGAGACCATATGGTCCAATGAGCCTGCACCAAATTGTTGAAAGAGCATCCTACCCAGGGTCCGCCCTGTCCCTGTAACCCCATGCATTTACCACGGCGAATCCACGTAACCTACACATCTTTGGATGCTAAGGGACAATTTAGCATGGCCAATCCATCTAAACTGAACATCTTTAGACTGTGGGAGGAAACTGGAGCGCCCGAAGGAAATCCACGCAGACATGGGGAGAACATGCAAACTCCACAGAGTCACCCTAAGGTCAGAATCAAACCCAGGTGCCTGGTACTGTGAGGCAGCAGTGCTAACCACAGTTCCACTGTACTGCCCTATTCCTAGGCATATTTGGATGAATTTGGTACCTGAGAGTTGAGGTTAGTTTTTGTGGTAGCAAATAACAAATATATCAGCATAGCGAAAAGCAATTTGAAAACAATTGTCAGGAGAAACACCATGTGTACTCCCTCTACATTGCTCACCGGAAGTCTAACATTTCTAAGTTTGTGATCTGAAGATTTTGAAATTTTGCCTGCGCACTCAAGTCTAGGTTATTAATATATATTAAGAAAAGGAGTGGTCTTAGTACCTATTCCTGGGAACCCCACAGAATAACTTCCTCCAGTCCGAAAAACAACTAGTCACTGTTTCCTGTCACTCAGTAGTTTTGGAAGCCATACTGACCCGGTCCCTTTTATTCCATTTCTTCCAACTTTGCTGGCAACCTATTCTGAGGCACTTAATCAAAAATCTTTTGGAAGTCCATGTGCACCACAACAATTGCATTACTCTCATTAAACATCTGTTACCGGATCAAAAAACACAATCAAGTTAGTTAAGCTCAATATACTTTATACAAGAGGAAACTAAATGTATTATCTCCAAATTTGCAGATAATACAAAGTTGGGTGGTAGGATGAGCTGGGAGGAGGATGCAGAGATGCATCAGCATGATTTGGACAGGCTGAGTGTGTGGGCATATGCATGGCACGTGCAATATAATGTGAATAAATGTGAGGTTATCCACTTTGGTAGCAATAACAGGAAGACAAATTATTACTTGAATGGGTGTAAATTGAGAGAGGTGAATACGCAGCAAGATCTTGGTGTCCTTGTGCATCAGTTGCTGAAAGTAAGCATGTAGGTACAACAGGCAGTAAAGAAGGTATGTTGGCCTTAATAGTGAGAGGATTTGAGTACAGGAATAAAGATGTTTTACTGCAATTGTATAGGGCGTTGGTGAGGCCACTATTGTGTGCAGTTTTGGTATCCTTATCTGAGGAAGGATGTCCTTGCTATAGGGGGACTACATTGAAAGTTTACCAGGCTGATTCCTGGGATGCAGGTCACATGAGGAGAGACTAAGTCAGTTAGGATAGTCTTCATTGAAGTTTAGAAGAGTGAGATGGAATCTCATTGAAACCTATAAAATTCTAACAAGGTTACACTGTGTAAATTCAGAAAGAACGTTCCCAATGGTGGGGGAGTCCAGAACTAGGGGTCATAGTTTGAGGATAAGGGATAAACCTTAGGACGGAGGTGATGAGAAATTGCTTCACTCAGAGTGGTGAATGTGTGGAATTCACTACCACAGAAAGTAGTTGAGACCAAAATGTTGTTTGATATCAAGAAGAAATTAAACATAGCTCTTGGGGTGAAAATGATCAAGACATGCTCAATGCTCTGAACGGCCTCCTTCTGCACTGTATGGTCCAATGAACGTGGAAGTCAGTTCTTCTCGCACATGTGAGGGTGGTATACTTATCTCAATTTCCCATCACCTGAACCATAATATACAAGCACTTTAAACAAAATAGATTTACATTTATCCTGTGTATGCCTCAACATTTTAAATATTTAGAACATACATCACAGAAGATTGTTAATTTATTCTTAAAAGTGGTCCTGTATAGCTGATGGTAACAAGTGTTTGGGCGAAATTATAACAAAGTGGAATTAACCCACTGACTGTTGAGGATTCAAACCCATTTGCCAGTTTACAGAAAGTAGCATCCGTCCTGTCAACCAAAGTTCGACTGCATCATAGGGAAGCCCAACAGCACCACATTCAACAAGAAGTCCCAAGTTTTTATTTTCACTTTCACTGACTTCTGCCATTGAACTTGAGAGGGAACATTAACCTCGAAGGACAGAGTGGGTGAACGTTGTGGCGACCCAGGAACAGTTTGGTGAACAGGTGTCGGGAGGGGTAGTTTGCGTCCACTGACAGTGCCAACTCAAAACACATCACTTAGTTTTACATCAGTTACTGCAGAGGGTCCAACTCCCGCAACTATTCCAGAGCAGACAAATCACTCCTCGCCTTTACTTTCAATAACTTCAGCTGTCAGGTGAATAAACTAGAAATAGTATAAAAATGAGTGCAGTATGAAAATGTGCGCTTTTCCCTGTCTGTATTCTTGACTCTTACGACACTACTTTGGTTTCACTAACGGGTTGTTTCATTGAGAAGCCTGATTGAGGCCCGAATTATACAACACACTCTTTCGGCCAG
This sequence comes from Mustelus asterias, assembly GCF_964213995.1. NCBI lineage: Eukaryota > Metazoa > Chordata > Chondrichthyes > Carcharhiniformes > Triakidae > Mustelus > Mustelus asterias. Next base: position 41,751,405 of record NC_135803.1, read on the forward strand.
TCAGTCAAAGAAGCTGAAAGACAAGCAGTGGAACTGAGAAGCAAATTGTCCGTATCCATCGCAAGCCCCACTGCTCAGCTGCCACCCTCACTTTCCCCGCGACCCGCAGTACCTTCACCTTCACAACCGGGGTTGCTCCAGTCGCCGGATCGCCTGCCGCGCATGCTCTAGTCGCCGGATCGCCGGTCGCGCATGCTCCAGTCGCCGGATCGCCGGCCGCGCATGCTCCAGTCGCCGGATCGCCGGCCGCGCATGCTCCAGTCGCCGGATCGCCGGCCGCGCGCACCGAACGTTGTCAACCGTCCGGAGTTCCATGATGCCGCGCGCACTGTATCTAGAGTTCCACCCGTCTGTTGCTGAAAGCAAATACCGGGGATGCGGCTGGAATGTGGAAACAAACGGAAAATGCTCGAAAATCTCAAAGAGTCATCTATATCCAAACGTTGGCTCTATTCCCTCTCCACAGAAGCTGTCAGACCTGCTGAAATTTTCCACCATTTTCCGTTTCTTTGCTAGTTGGTGCGCAAGCGTTCAGAATCAAGTGGGAGATGATCCCAAACTATGTAATCAAGCGGATAAGGGACATGTCCAGAGAAAGCGTTTCCTCCATCTTAATCACTTAATAGTTTGAAATAATTTATGTTTGCGGAAGAGGCTTCATTCCCATCATTGATATTCTGTTGGGTAGGAGACCAAATCTGGATCTTTAGGAGAAAGTATTGAAGTTATTTATTCATGTGCAGCTCCAAAAATAAAGTTTGCATTTTATATGGTGCGTTCGTATGACAGTCCAACGGGGATTGTTGTAACACTTTGGCACATGGCACTTCTGAGACTGCTCCCATTTTAATGTTGAATACCGTTCTTCCTGCCCGCTCAACACTGACTCCTGCAGTGCATGCAAGAAGTTGGAAAGAAACCCATACAATGAGCTGCGCAGATTTCCACTTGTGAACGCAGTGAAGTGGGCATCAAGTCCAAAGTGCAGTTATGAAATTAATAGGTAGGCAGATTTTATCATACGCAGCAAAACTTTGTCGGAGCTAATATACGTAGAGGTTGAGAGTATTGAAAATGACATCCTACCTGCTTCCTCCTTTACTGCTACCATTTATTTAGTCATCGTCTGTAATTCTTAGCGCAACTTTAAGATGAATAATTTTTCAAAATGATGAATTTATGTCGTATAGGAATGTCATAATACCATGGATTCATGTGGTTATAGCTGCCCTGTTTTCATTGGATGATGGAGTTTATATCATTAGTAATAGTAAGTGCAACATGCAATTAACATGTTTTACACTGCACGTCATTTCCATGGGTCAAACATTTGTTGAAAGACTTGTAATTTACTACAAAACATTTGTGGTATTCAATATTCAAAATATTCTCCCCAAATTGCTGCCCTCGCACTATACTCTCAATAATCAGCAAAGTGATGGAAGGGGTCATTGATGGTGCTATCAAGCAGCACTGAGCAATAACCTGCTCAGTTTGGGTTCCGCCAGGCCGCAACTTCTGGCCTCATTACAACCTCAGGCCAAATATGGACAAAGAGCTGACCTCAAGCGGTGAGGTTTGACTACTGCCTTTGACTTCAAGGCAGCATTGGACCAAGTGTGGCATCAAGGCACCCGAGCAAAGTTGATGTGAAGGGGAATCAGGACAAACACTCAGCTGGTTGGAGTCATATTTGGCACAAAGGTTGTTGGAGATCAATCATCTCACTCTTGGGACATCGCTGCAGGAGTTCCTCAGGATAGTGTCTAAGGCCAAACATCTTAAGCTTTTTCATCAATAAACTTCAGCCTGCATTACCACCCTGACTTGGAACTCTATCACCGTGTCTTCACTGTCATTGGTGATAATTCTGGAACTCCCTAACAGCGCTGTGGATGTATCTACAACACATGGACTCCAGCAGTTCAAGAAGGCTTTTGTCATGCACAATTAAGGATGCACAATAAATGCTGGCCGAGCCAGCAATGCCCACATCCCATAACTAATTTAAAAAATCAATTTTCTGGCATTGCACTTGGAAAGTCAAGACCAAAAGTAGTCTTCAAGCAAATAGTTGGGGATAATTGGACAAGGACACACACTTTTAATTCAGTCCCCACTTATATATATATTTCTATCCTAAATTCCTACTTCTGGTACAGTGGTTAGCACTACTGCCTCACAGCACCAGGGACCCGGGTTCGATTCCCAGCTTGGGTTACTACCTGTGTGGAATCTGCATGTTATCCCCGTGTCTACGTGGGTTTACTCCGGGTACTCCGGTTTCCTCCCACAATCTGAAAGACGTGCTGGTTAGGTGCATTGGACATGCTAAATTCTCCCTCAGTGTACCCAAACAGGCGCTGGAGTGTGGCGACTAGGGGATTTTCACAGTAACTTCATTGCAGTGTTAATGTAAGCCTACTTGTGACACTGATGAATAAACTTAAACTACTTCCACATTTATAATAGAAACTGGCTGTAGAAATTTGTCAAACTGTAATTGCACCCTGCCACCAGTGGTGATACTGAAGCACTGGCACTGGTGGGAGGTGTAATTATGGTGTGACAAATTTACATAGTCAGTTTCCATTATAAATGCAGACTAAAGTATTTATAATAGTAAAACATTGACAGGAAGTGCGCATAGACATTAAAAACCTTACATTTTAAAGATTACATGGTTAACTGAGTATACCCTGAATAGTTTACTTCCTGAATTACAATGTAAATTCTATTGCTTGATCTAAGGTACATAGTAAGTGCATAGCTCTAGCTGATGAATTGTACCACTTTGTATTTCTAGGTCACAATAAAACATAAGTGCTAAAGACGAGGTTTCAGTGCGACAGGCAGGAGAGAAATGGGGGTGGGGGGAGCTGCTTAATCATCTCAGCAGTGAGGGACATCAATTGAAATATGGTTATTGAGTCTTAAATGCAGTTATTAATATGTCATTTCCGTGGGTAAACATTTGTTTAAATATTTGTAATTTACAACAAAATATACATGGTATTTTATACATTACTAAATCTCTTGCGGCACTACACATGGAAAGCCAAGACCAAGTGTAACCTTCAAGTGAATAGTTGGGGATAATAATAAGCAGGCTTTATTATATATATTAAAATTTATTTGTCAGAGCTAATACATGTAAAGGATGAGGGAGTCTTGCAAATGACACCTTACCTGCTTTTCCCCTTGTTGCTACCATTTAGTCATCGTCTGTAGTTCCTCATGTGCAAAAGGAAGTATCTGATACAAAGTCAAAATTTTACTGGCAATTGTGTTACATATGCTAAGTGAGGATGGCTGTGAAAAATCAGTTGACAGCACAGTGGGTTGGAATGAGACCCATACAGTGAAGTACTGAAGAGTCCAACCAGAAAATTGTCCTTTAGTGCGGTACGTTGCAGGGGCTAAGAGAGAGAAAGAATTTCTCTGGTCAGAAACTAGATATACATGGGACTCTAAGACAGCATTTAAAGTTGGACAGTGGAAGTGTGCCCCTTTCTCAGAATGTATGAATACTTTGATTGGCTGTGCTTGTGGTCTTATTCAGATTGCATTTAGATAATTTTAATGAATCAATAGAGCTTACCATGCATTCATTTTTCAATCATAAGACTACTAAAGGCAAGCACATTCCCATACAATTCAATTAACAGGTTTGGAGTTAAAATTGCCATAACAGGTAATTTAGTGTTATGCATGCAAAACAGAACACCATTTTCAGGTGTAACAGGTGCTTTAAGTAAATGTTTATACTTTTAAAATAGACTTTACAATAGTCAGACCTTGACACAGGACTTTTCAATGCATTTTGAAATTAAATGCTGTGACAAAGACAGCATTTTTGTTATGTAGTTAGTTGAGTGCACAGGATTATTTTACATAAAGAAACTGCTTTATCCAGGTTGAGCAGGGTTAGAGTTTCGGTTAAATAGACCCAGGCACGAGGGGCAGGTGTTGAGAGATTGGAGGGTAGGAGAGGAGATGCCAATAGGCGGAGTAAGAAGGGTGAAATGGAGAAGAGGTGTGGGAGGAGAAAGTGCAAGGAGTGTAGGCAAAGTGGAGGGGAGGCTGGAGAGAAGAGGCAATGGAATTGATGGAGGGGCGCTGGGGAACAAATAAAAGGTAATTTCTGAAAGGGTGACCAAGGTTATCTCTTGAGCAGGTGGGCGTTGGCTAAACCTTGCCCTCTCATAGCCTCAACAATTCCTCTCAGGAGTTTTGGGAGATTTTTGTAAAAGGTAAAGTTTCCTACAAAATAGTTTGGATTCGAAACTCATGAAGCAACTACAATGGGAGCAACATGCAATTCCAGAAATGAGTGGGGTTTAAAGGAGAAAGTTTCAAGAGAGAAATGTGTTTTTTTCAGAGAGACAAATACCACAAGCCACCCCACACTGATCCCAGTTGATGTTATACTGATCAGGAAGGTCCTAGAATGAAACCCTGGCTCAAAAGTCCATAACTTATCTTTTTTTAGAAAAGGTGGATGAACAGAGTCACAGGATTGCCAATCTGCTTTTAACAACACAAGAAACACATTTATTAAACATGAAAAGTTTGACTATAACACAACGCTCCTTCACTTCCACTTATTTTCACAAATGTATACAGATTTTAAGGATAACACAGGTACAAAATATATCTTATACAATAATGTTGTCAGTGAACACACAGTCCCTGTAACCCAACAGGCTAACTGTGGTCAACACCCCACTCTGAAACAAAGTGGTAGATGTCACCCGTAAGACCATAAGATATAGGAGCAGAATTAGGCCATTCGGCCCATCGAGTCTGCTCCATCATTCCATCATGGCTAGGTTTCTCAACCCCATTCTGTCGCCTTTTCCCTGTAACCTTTGATCCCCTTACCAATCAAGAACTTATCCATCTCTGTCTTAAATAAACTCAATGACCTGGTCTTCACAGCCTTCTGTGGCAATGAGTTCCATAGATTCGCCACCCTCTGGCTGAAGAAATTCCTCCTCATCTCGGTTCTAAAGGGTCGTCCCTTTACTCTGAGGCGGTGCCCTTGGATCCTAGTCTCTCCTACTAATGGAAACATCTTCCCCACATCCACTCTATTCAGGCCTTTCTGTATTCTGTAAGTTTCAATGAGATCCTCCCTCATCCCTCTAAACTCCATCGAGTACAGACCCAGATTCCTGAAATGCTCCTCATATGTCAAGCTTTTCATTCCCGCAAACATTCGCGTGAACTTCCTCAGGACCCTCTCCAAGGTCCTTCCTTAGATATGGAGCCCAAAATTGCTCACAATATTCCAAATGTGGTCTGACCAGAGCCCTATAAAGCCTCAGCAGTACATTCCTGCTTTTGTATTCTAGTCCTCTCGAAATGAATGCTAACATTGTATTTGCCTTCCTAATTGCCAACTCAACCTCATCCAATCAGACTTCTGTGGATTTCTCTTCAAATTTCCCCCGGGTGATTGTCACACAAGTGTTTCCAAACTCCACTCTCAAAAAGACACACCTTAGAACAATCTTTCAAACAATGCTTTCTCTCAATTGTTTCTGGCAAGGATCCACTTTCAGGATTTCCAACTCTCCTTTGTCTTGATTAGCCACTTACTTTCAATCTTTCACATAAACTCCCAGGTATCCAGCCACCAATTGTTTCCTACGAAAGTATAATTAAAAGCTTAGTCAAAGAAGCATGCCAAAAAGAGATCAAAGTAATTGTGGTTCTTAAAAGATGAGACACAATATGCAATATATCAGTTTAGTTACTTTTGTAGTATGTCCTTGGTTGACTAGCGTTTATATCAAAATGCTTCAGATTGCAATGATACTGTGGTATCAGTCTGAGATTGAAACCTATAGTCAAATTAGATGGCAATGTCAGAATTATACAATGGGTTGTGACTAGTATTATGTTTGCCTCGTAACCACTTTAGGTAGAGTCAGGAAAGTGTACATACAGTAGGCCAACTGCTCAATTCTGCAGGTGATCAAAAGAGAAGCTGCTCTTCAAATGTTAATAATGAGTTCTGGGAATTAAAATGTCTCACACCTCATGCCAACAGATGTCATGGGACCTTGACACCATCCCACATCCGTGCACTCATAATACTTGCTCTGAGACACACCAATATAGAAACATAAATAATGTTTCCCTACACAAATATATAAGGAACTGTCACAAATATAACAAGCAATAAACTAACCCGGATTCAGGACAACAGATTCAGGGACTACATATGCAATATGGCAGAACCAGTCCTAAAGTGGCCAAGCCAGGGATTGTGGGAACAGTCCAGAATGAGCCCTGAGAATAACTTACGCATTGGGTGAAGATGGCTGAAGGAGTGTCCATAATCAACCCCAAAAATATGCTACAAAAGTAGCAAAAGTGATTAGGTGGAGAGAAGCAATGTTGAAGAGTGATAGATTAGCCAGCCATGGGAGCAATGGTGGCTGGTGGTGGCCAAAAGACTGAGGGAGGAAAGTAGCTGCATCCAAAGAGCATGGATGTATCTGTTAAACCTCACTGCGACTGGAAAGGATTTAAGCACATTTATGTTTAAAGCTTTGACAAAGGGTCATCTGGACTCGAAATGTCAGCTCTTTTCTCTCCATACAGATGCTGCCAGACCTGCTGAGATTTTCCAGCATTTTCTCTTTTGGCTGAAGATGTGTAAGTTCGGTGGAATGGCTATGCTAAATTGCCTCTTAGTGTCAGGGGGATTAGCAGGGTAAATATGTGGGGTTACGGGGTTAGGGCCTGGGTGGGATTGTGGTCGGTGCAGGCTCGATGGGCTGATTAGCCTCTTCTGCACTGTAGGGATTCCATGATTCTCTGATTAACATACCAGACATGGAAGCCTCTGTCTGGTATGTCCTACCGCAAACACCACACCCCCTAGCTGATGATTCAGTACTCCTCCAGGTTGAACACCACTTGGAGGAAGCACTGAGGGTGGTTCAAGCACAGAATGCACTCTGGGTGTCCATCTCCAAGCATAGCTTGGTAGCACCACTATTGACCCACCTGACCAAGTCTCAAAGGACATAGATGCTAGATAGGGTCTTTGGCAGGTAGTGAGGGAACCAACAAGAGGGAAAACCCTATTTGACCTCATCTTCACCAAACTTCCCAGCACAAATGCATCTATCTATGACAGTATTGGTAGAAGTGGCCACCCACACTTTTTTGAAGCGTGCTGGAGGGCATGCCAGAAGCAGCAAGAAGCATACCTAAAAAAATTAGGTGCAACGCAAGTGAAGCTGTAACAGGACCACTTGCAAGCAAAATAGTGAAAGCAGCATCAGATTAGATCTAATCAACAGATTAGATCTAAGTTTTGCAGTCCTGCTGCATCCAGTCAGGATTGGTGGTGGAAAATTAAACAACTAACAGAGGAGAAAGCTCCACAAATATTCCCACCCTGAATGAAGCGGGAGTCCTTCACATCAGTGCAAGAAACATTTGCAGCAATCTTCAGCCAGAAACACCAATCCATCTCCGCCTCCTCCTGGTGTCCCCAGCATCACGGATGCCAGTTTTCAACTAATTTGATTTGCGGCAGGTGGTATCACAGAATGGCTGAAGACACTGGATATGGGACCTGACAACATTATGGAAAGAGTACTGAAGACTTGTGCTCTAGAACTAACTGCACTAGATAAGCAAGGCCTGGATAACATTCAGACTTGGGCTGATAAGTAAAAAGTAACATTCACATCACACAAGTGCCAGGAAATTACCATCTCCAATAATAGAGAATTCAACAATCTCCCTTTGACGTTTAATGGCAGTACTATCACTGAATCCCGACTATCGACAGCATGGGGAAATTACTATTGACCAGAAACTGAACAGAATCAAACATATAAATACGATGGCTATTGGAGCATGACAGAAGCTGGGAATTCTGCAGAGAATAACTCACCTCCTGACTCCCCAAAGCCTTTCCACCATCCACAAGGCACAAGTCAGGATTGGGATAGAATATTCTCCACTTGCCTGCACTCTGAGTGCAGCTCTAACAACACTCAGGAAGCTCGACACCATCCAGGCCAAAGCAGCCGCTCGATTTAACACCATCCAATACCTTCAACATCCATTCCCTTCACCACTGATGTACAATGACAGCAGTATGCACCATCTACAAGCTGCACTGCAACAACTCACTAAGGCTCCTCAACATCACCTTCTGTAAACTACAGCGGTTCATGAAGGCAGCTCACCATCACCTTCTCAAGAACAATCAGGGACGGGCAATATAAATGTTGGCCTTGCCAGCGACACCCACATCCCATAAGACTTTAAAAAAAGCTTACATTGGAAAGTATCTTTGATGTTTGGAGGCCAGATTTATATTCATAGTGGAGCTTACAATTCTGTGATCTGTTCAGCTGTCATTTGCACCTTGCATGACCTGGGCCTAAGCAATGATGCCAATACTTAGATCAGGGATATTTCCACATCGTCTTGTATTTATCTTTCTGGAAAAAGAGTGTGTTGATGGGCCCATATTCAGTGCATTTGGTGAGGAGGAGGAGGCCGTCGGCATTTGATTTCCCAATTCCTCCTTTCCTAACCTTGTCCCTCCGCTGTGTAATTACCTCCAAACCTGGCCTTTAAATCTCCCAAGCAGAATCAATTTATCTTGTTTTGGGGTAGCTGCCAGTATAGAATCTTCTGCATAAACGTGCTCCTATGTTTTGTCAGTAGGGTTGAGTATGGGAACATAAGCACTGATGATTGTGGCCCATTGACTAGAACTAAGCTGAAGGTATAGGTTCATGATGCATTCATTAATAATGCCAATTGGAAGTTCTGCAAATATATCTGATTCTATTTCTGATGGTGAACTTTATCGATATGTGATCCTCCCCTGGTTTCTCCTTCCAGAAGAAAGTGTATCCTCCTCCTTCCTGTCTAAGCTGGCCTGCTGCAGGGAGACATATGTCCCTGATCTTATTTTGCCTGAGATACTTTGGTTCTCCTTTCAGGGCATTCACTGTTTTGATTTTCTTTTGTAGTGAACAGGTGGCTGTGTGGTTGCACCAATCTCTTCACTATTTACTTCAGCCTAATCATGGAGCTCATTTGTGATCAATTCCCACAAGGGGTCATCACTGAGTTGCATCCTTCAACAGACTGAGCGCACAGACTGAGGTACCCGTCCAGAATATCCATGACTCACAATATGCCGATGACTATGCAGTTGTGACCCACATTACAAACAACATTCAGACCACCCTCAACCTCTTCAGCTCTGCATACGAAAGGGTTGATGTCTCACTGAACATCAGCAAGACCAAAATCCAGACCAAAATCCTCCACCAGCACATCTCTGGGGAAGCAACTATACCTCAGCTATTGTTATTAATGGAAAAACTTTAGAAGTCATTGAACATCTTCCATATCTTGACCCACTACCTTTCTGAAAAGTTAATCATCAAAGAAGAGATCCACACAGAATTAGCTGTGCCAGCACAGCCTTTCAAGAAATCTTCAACAAGAGATCTCCATAATGTGACCAGAGATGTTATTTTTAAAAAGATTTTTGGGATTTATTGTGAAGCAAGCTTGTGGGTCTTTGTATGTGTGAAACTAAGTTAATTAAAATGAAGACAGATTGTAAGGTTTAAGACATCGAAGAAGTGTAGGTGGTAAATGCATGCATCTGAAGCAGGTGTACCCTTGTGAATTTTCTATAAGTAAAAAGCAGTGAGCAGAAATTTGCATTAGGAGATAAGTAACAGTTTGGATTTTTAGCCATTAAATTTCAGAGGAGACTTCAGTCCCAGACCCGCTATTCACATTCAAATTACCTTACAATCCCCCCTGCATACGTAATGCAACTCCGCGCCTATTTCCAGCACGGGGCTGACGGCGCCAGATATCAGGTGCTGGGAGATGCGCTCAGGGCCAGATGCCCAGCTTGGATTGTGCTAATCCGGCCCCGCTAACATCTCCTGGCCTGGGATGGGAGAATCACCCACACTGCATCCGCATGCCTAATAATTGGCTTCAGAAGCAGATCTTCTTTTCACAAATTAAGTATGGCACCCAATCTCAAGAACAGAAAAATGTTTTAAGGACACTCCGAAGGCCTCATTGAAAAGAGAAAAATCAACATCGGTGTGTGGGGGGAACCCGCTACAAATTGTACCATGTGGCAGCACCTCATCCAACAAGCTGCAACACATTCAGAAAGTTGACTGCATAAATTCTGCTGCAGGGATGCAAAAATAGTAGAAGGAACAAGAGATGGTTTGAGAACCCTTCTAAAAGGCAACTCTTGTCCTCTGCCCAAAGATCTGTAACGCCAGAATTGGCTTGCCAAGTCACCTGAGAAGGACTGACAATTACAGCAGAGAGTGAATGATTGGCAATATACAGCATACTTATCTGTTTTCACATCAGTTATTGAGAGGGTAGAACCATCATGGATAGGTATAGAAGTTGGTGCACTTTACTGTACTAAGGAAATCACTCAAATTTAAAGTCGACAAATCCCCAGATGATGGTGCACTTCCAAGGAATCTGAAGTCAACTATGGAGCAGACAGCGAAGGCTCTGAACCTCCTAAAATTGGTAAAATATCTGAGGAAGCCAAGATGTACAATACTCTTTCTGGTCAGATCCCACATTGAGTACTGTGACTTCCTCTTGCCATGCAGACATTGGGCTAGATTGTGTGGTCAACAGTCAACCAATGGCACTCACTGCTAACCTTGAAGAAAGGCTCCCTCAAAGATGCAGCCATCACTAACATTCTTATTTCCAAGACGGTTTAAATCTGAAGATAGTTAAGAAGATCACTTTAACATAGACATAGAACAGTACAGCACAGAACAGGCCCTTCGGCCCACGATGTTGTGCCGAGCTTTATCTGAAAATTCAGATAAAATACACTTCATGTGTAGCAACAACAGTAACGTCAGCATGCAGGTAAGCATCCAATCAAATTGGAAGTATTCACATATTGCAAACCAGGAAGTTTAAAGCACTTATTATCTCACACTTTTAATTTGAAATTTCAGAAGAAAAATAAATGATAAACAAACTTTATTAAACAAATAGAATTATGTTTTTTATAATGGAGGCATTCCACAAATATGAAGTTAGCTTTACAAGACCAATGAGTGTTCAGCAGTAATTATGAAGTTAGTATGTTGTTATGCCGCAGTCAATAACACTTTCAAGGTTTGTTTTTAGTGAGACAAACTGCATAACAGTGGAACTTCAATTGATTTTGCATTAATTGTAGCTTGAGGTACCTCAACAGAGCATCTTCTCTTAAGAACGTAGAATTACTGACAGCAATTCTGCGTTTCTGTCTTACGCTGCACATATATAGACTCCACAAATTGCTGTTAGTTTCAGTACAGAAATGACCACAAACACTGACGGTTTCGCTGACATTCTGTCACTACCATAACAAAATGTGGGGCATACAATTTCAGGACGCAATGTAAAGAAACTAGGTTACTCCCTGGTGTCAAGGGGTCTGAGATACAGCTGTTACACTCTGACATTAGTGCAATCACTTATCTTGCCAAAAATTGCATTAATGCTGAAACGAACTTACCAGTGTGGGATCAAGCTCAGTTATGGTTTAGAAGTAAATAGCTCTTAAATAAACAGTAATCTTTTCACAAATCCATTCCTTCCCTGAAGGATACAAAATCAAGCATGTCAATTTTATTGGCTCAAGCTGGCACTATATTTCTTCCTGCATTCTGTCGATCATCTATTGTCACATAAACTGCAAGATGTTTGGCCAACATTTCTGCATGCACTGAGCCCAGTTGCAATGCTGATTCTCCTTATAGCAGCAATGCTGTTGCACCCTCACCACCGTTGCTGCGGGAGACAGTGTCCAGACTCCCCTGCCCTCTCCAGGGATGCTATTAGTCAGAGACTCAGCACCTCCTGATACTGGCCACCCGCTGCACCCTCCACACTGGGCTTTCCTTCACACTGGCTCCTGCCACTCCACCTCCACCCCTCCCGCTCTTGCCCCCACCGCTCCACCACCCTTGCCCCCTCATCCGTCAACCTTTGATCCTGCCACCCTAGCACCGCAGCGCCTTCACCCCACCAACCACCCCTTCCTTCACCCCAAACTCAAGGAAGCACATCCCCTTCACCCCAGCAACCCACTACCCTCACCCCAGTGGGCACACCTGCCAAATCCACAGCAGCCAACCCACCCACACCCTGACACACCCACTTGACCCGACCTTGTCACATACAATCCTCTCCTCAGCGATGCAGCCTTCTCCCCCCCCCCCCCCCCCCGCCCCCCCATCCTGGGAGACATGCCGTTACCACCACTGACCCTCTCCCCACTGGCACCCCTTCCTCTTCACCCACTGACAACCTCCTCCCTTTCCCCCCAGCTGACACCCCCTTTCCCTCCCCGTCCCCACTGAAACACCCCCCCCGGTAATCATTCCCCCCTCCCTCCCCCGGTGATCACCCCCTTCCCCCCCGGTGATCACCCCCCCTCCCCGCTGATCACCCCACCTCCCCCACCGGTAATCACCCCCCCTCTCTCTCGGTGATCACCCCTCCTCAATCCCCCGATGATCTCCCCCCGCCCCCCTCCCCGGTGATCACCCTCTCTCTCTCGGTGATCACCCCCCCCCCCCTGGTGATCACCCCCCCTCCCCCGGTGATCAACCCCCCCCCTCCCCCGGTGATCAACCCCCCCCTCCCCCGGTGATCAACCCCCCCCCCCCTCCCCCGGTGATCAACCCCCCCCCCCCTCCCCCGGTGATCAACCCCCCCCCTCCCCCGGTGATCAACCCCCCCCCTCCCCCGGTGATCAACCCCCCCCTCCCCCGGTGATCAACCCCCCCCTCCCCCGGTGATCAACCCCCCCCCCTCCCCCGGTGATCAACCCCCCCCCTCCCCCGGTGATCAACCCCCCCCCTCCCCCGGTGATCAACCCCCCCCTCCCCCGGTGATCAACCCCCCCCCTCCCCCGGTGATCAACCCCCCCCCCTCCCCCGGTGATCAACCCCCCCCCCCTCCCCCGGTGATCAACCCCCCCCCCCTCCCCCGGTGATCAACCCCCCCCCCCCTCCCCCGGTGATCAACCCCCCCCCCCTCCCCCGGTGATCAACCCCCCCCCCTCCCCCGGTGATCAACCCCCCCCCCTCCCCCGGTGATCAACCCCCCCCCCTCCCCCGGTGATCAACCCCCCCCCCCTCCCCCGGTGATCAACCCCCCCCCCCTCCCCCGGTGATCAACCCCCCCCCCCTCCCCCGGTGATCAACCCCCCCCCTCCCCCGGTGATCAACCCCCCCCCCCTCCCCCGGTGATCAACCCCCCCCTCCTCCGGTGATCAACGCCCCCCCTCCCCCGGTGATCAACCCCCCCTCCCCCCCGTGATCAACCCCCCCTCCCCCCCCGTGATCAACCCCCCCTCCCCCCGTGATCAACCCCCCCCTCCCAGTAATCAACGTCCCCCTCTCCTGTGATCCCCTCCCCGTGATCAACCCCCCTCCCCCAGTGATCCCCTCCCCCGGTGATCACCCCCCCTCCCCTGGTGATCCCCTCCCCCCACCCCTGATGATCACCTCCCCGTGATCAACCCCCCCTCCCTCCCCCAGTGATCCCCTCCCCCGGTGATCCCCTCCAGCCCCCCGCGATTCCCCCCCTCCCCCTCCGGTAAGGCCGTTGGCCGGAGCACGGGCAGCCCACCCGCCCCGCGCGCGGACAATGGCTTTGAAAGGGATGGAATGTGGACGGTGCCCGCGTTCTCTTCCCAGCATCCTCCTGGTCGTCCCCGCGCGCTGCCAGGTGCAAACGGCAGCGGCATCCCTGCCTCAGCGAGCCCGCAAAGCCCGGCTCCCACTGGCTGCCCCCTCCCCGGCTCTTCCCCTCCGCCAACCGGCTGGCCCTGTCCGTCTGCGGTAAGAGAACTTGTTCAAGTGTAGGGGACGGGGGTTGATTCCCCCTCCCGTTCCCTGCAGTCGCCGGCGCTTTTGGTCCGTTTGTGGGAAACTGTAAATAATTTTTCCGAGGGCACAGTACAGGGGAAAATGGCGATCAGTGCAAGGCAGTGAAGGCTTCCAGCAAAATAACTGCAGAAATTACAAGTCAGTTGCAGAAATGTGTGCATGAAGATTTGCATCAAATAATATTAATGGACATATCTAAGGGCTCCTTAGAAATTACAATAGAATATTGAATAAAATAATAGTATGCGATTATGAAAGCTCTCCCGTTAACTATTACTATACTTGGAAAGTGATTTGATTGAATTGGATTTTTTTTATGGATAGAAGCAAGGGGGGTTGACTTTGAAAGCACTGTTGCTCGAACGATGAGATTGATTTTTCTTTTGGTGCTCCATTGAATCCAGGGTTAGTTGCCGGTACAGTGAATGTCAGTCACAAAATAGCGCCTCATTTATTTCCAATGAGTGTATTCGAATGAAAATTGGGAGGTTGCCTACAGTGGGGACAGGTAAATACATAACTGTTTTTTCCCTTTCTACAGTTCTTGTAACATGTTATATTTTTCTTAAAATCACGTAAACATTCCAAGGATGTGATTCTTTGTCACCTTTCTCGGGCAACGATTCTTTCCGAAATTAAAGGAGATCTATATCTACATGTATACTGGCTTAGGTGATGCCCCTTGGCACCGTTCATGGTTTGTCAGAGGACAATGAGAGAAAATCATTGTGACACTCAAGATGGGTGTCATTCAAAAGACTTCCAATGTAAATGACTTTATTGAGGCAAATGTAAAGATATCGGCCCAGATCTTCTATTCTCCGGAGGATGGAGCTCTCAGAAGTTGCACTTGGAAGTCCCCATGCAAGGATTGCATGGGAATTGTGCAGGAACTTTCAACCTTGCATTTGGAACCCTCCAAAACTCTGAACCCCCAATATACACCAAAGTTGCAGACTTAGTAGCATAGTTACCCACTAAAAGTTGGAAGTATTAAACTAACCCCTTGATAACAGCTGACACCCCTGAACCGCCCCCCCATTTCCCTCCCAACTACTCCCTCACAAATATTCCCCCACCCAAATATTCCCCCACCCAAATATTCCCCCCTCGACTATTCCCCCCTCGACTATTCCCCCCTCGACTATTCCCCCCTCGCCTATTCCCCCCTCGCCTATTCCCCCCCCGCCTATTCCCTTCCCGCCTATTCCCTTCCCGCCTATTCCCCCCCCGCCTATTCCCCCCCCCGCCTATTCCCCCCCCGCCTATTCCCCCCCCGCCTATTCCCCCCCCGCCTATTCCCCCCCCGCCTATTCCCCCCCCGCCTATTCCCCCCCCGCCTATTCCCCCCCCGCCTATTCCCCCCCGGTTATTCCCCCCCCCGCCTATTCCCCCGCCTATTCCCCCCCGCCTATTCCCCCCCCGCCTATTCCCCCCCGCCTATTCCCCCCCGCCTATTCCCCCCCCGCCTATTCCCCCCCCGCCGATTCCCCCCCGCGCCGATTCCCCCCGCCGCCGATTCCCCCCCGCCGCCGATTCCCCCCCACCTATTCCCTCCCTCCCACCTATTCCCTCCCTCCCACCTATTCCCCCCCCACCTATTCCCCCCCCCACCTATTCCCCCCCCACCTATTCCCCCCCCACCTATTCCCCCCCACCTATTCCCCCCCACCTATTCCCCCCCACCTATTCCCCCCCCACCTATTCCCCCCCCACCTATTCCCCCCCCACCTATTCCCCCCCACCTATTCCCCCCCCACCTATTCCCCCCCCACCTATTCCCCCCCCCACCTATTCCCCCCCCCACCTATTCCCCCCCCACCTATTCCCCCCCCACCTATTCCCCCCCCACCTATTCCCCCCCCACCTATTCCCCCCCCCACCTATTCCCCCCCCACCTATTCCCCCCCCCACCTATTCCCCCCCCCACCTATTCCCCCCCCCACCTATTCCCCCCCCCACCTATTCCCCCCCCCACCTATTCCCCCCCCACCTATTCCCCCCCCCACCTATTCCCCCCCCCACCTATTCCCCCCCCCACCTATTCCCCCCCCACCTATTCCCCCCCCACCTATTCCCCCCCCCACCTATTCCCCCCCCCCACCTTTCCCCCCCCCACCTATTCCCCCCCCCACCTATTCCCCCCCCCACCTATTCCCCCCCCACCTATTCCCCCCCCCACCTATTCCCCCCCCCACCTTTCCCCCCCCATTCCTATCCCCCCCACCTATTCCCCCCCCCACCTATTCCCCCCCACCACCTATTCCCCCCCACCACCTATTCCCCCCCCACCACCTATTCCCCCCCCACCACCTATTCCCCCCCCACACCTATTCCCCCCCACACCTATTCCCCCCCACACCTATTCCCCCCACACCTATTCCCCCCCACACCTATTCCCCCCCACACCTATTCCCCCCCACACCTATTCCCCCCCACACCTATTCCCCCCCACACCTATTCCCCCCCAACCTATTCCCCCCAACCTATTCCCCCCCCCCAACCTATTCCCCCCCCAACCTATTCCCCCCCCAACCTATTCCCCCCCCAACCTATTCCCCCCCCCAACCTATTCCCCCCCAACCTATTCCCCCCAAACTATTCCCCCCCAAACTATTCCCCCCCAAACTATTCCCCCCCAACCTATTCCCCCCCAACCTATTCCCCCCCAACCTATTCCCCCCCCAACCTATTCCCCCCCCAACCTATTCCCCCCCCAACCTATTCCCCCCCAACCTATTCCCCCCCCAACCTATTCCCCCCCAACCTATTCCCCCCCCAACCTATCCCCCCCCAACCTATCCCCCCCAACCTATTCCCCCCCAACCTATTCCCCCAACCTATTCCCCCCCAACCTATTCCCCCCAACCTATTCCCCCCCAACTATTTTCCCCCACACTACTCATCTACTCCCCCCAGCTCCTCCCTCCCCCCCCAGCTCCTCCCTCCCCCCCAGCTCCTCCCTCCCCCCAGCTCCTCCCTCCCCCCC